>NC_068400.1:5959571-6023779 GCF_023724105.1 Carassius gibelio
TAAAGTAAAACTGGCACTTGAAATTACCATTTAAATCAACCAAACAAAAAAAAAAAAAAAAACTTGACAAAAATAGTCTTTGAGAATCTGTGATTATATATTAAAATCCACAACCTGAAATAAATAGTCAAATATGTGCAAAAATCACTAGAATTCACAAGCCTTTCTACAGAGAGCTGTAAATTCTCTATAGTGGTAAAAATGTGCTATTGCATGATAAAAATGCTTAATTTGTCCACCAGATGGCACCAATCTAATTTCAAAAATTGTTTTCTATAGGCCTTGGCTGTACTTTAAAATAAAATACAGCATTAATAAAAATAAAAATAAAAATACATATATATATATAAATTTTCTATTATATTCAATGGGAAAAAATGGATCATAATTATTGCATAAAAATTCATTATTATCATAAAATTCTCTCAAAACACCAAAAAAAGAAAGGAAAAATATTATTGAACAAAAATACATTTGATTGATTTTACTGAAAAAAAGTATACCTGAATCCCGCCCTCTGGGTCATTTTTGACCCGAAGGTCCTGAGTGTGACTCATAAATGAAGAACCCCAGAGGGTTAATTAACTGGTGTAATGTTAATAAACCAGCATATTAAAGTACTATCTGTTTTGAACTACTATAATACTAATAACCACCAAAAACAGGTGGTGGTGATGAAAGTCACATGATGAATCAAAGCTCATCAAAAGCAGCTCTTCCACAAGCTGAGAAGGTGTGTGTGTGTGTGTGTGTGTGTGTGCGCACAGAAACACTAAACACCATCATGGCAACACGCATGATACTGAAATAATGCAATAAACATTAACTTGACAATTTTAGATGTTAGATAAAACCCTATTGCACACAACTGATAAAGAAACAAACTAATTATTATTTCAATGAAAAAAACATAAAATATGAAGTGTCGTGCAGGGAATTCTGGGAGTGTCAACTTACATATTTTCACTGTAAATTATATAATTACTTTTTCTTTTTCACTTCCTAAAACTGTGATTTTAACATAATTTTACTGTAAAATTACATTATATGTAATCACAGTTATTCACTGTATATAGTATGGAAACTGATAAACAATTAACCTGTTTTTACTGTTTCACTCCGCCGCGGTATCCCCGAAGCAATCTAAAATAGTCTGAATATAAACACTTATTATAGATGTACCCTAGTGATTCAGTACAGGCCAAAAACACGGTTTGGAAAATAGATTCATGGTGTACTCGCTTATTATATACATTTTTCTACATTTTGAACACAACCAAAAAGTTACGGACCGCAGCTCTGATTGGTTTTTTTCTAACCGGGAGCAGTGTATTTCTGCAAATGGCAATAGGACCACTTGGAGGAGCCAGAGGAGCTTGATTTTTTTTTTTTTTTTTTTTTTTTTTTGTTTCCCCACAATTATCGATCTCGTATTCTACTGGCAGGACTATAATAATGACAGGTTTAACAAATATGTAAAAAAAAATTTTGTACAAAAGTTACCTGCTGCAGCTTCAAAAGTGTTTGAACAGTAAGATTTTTTTAAGAATTCTCTTCTGCTCATCAAGCCTGCATTTGATCCATCAATAATGAAAAAATACAGCAAAAGCAATAATTTAAAACAACTGCTTTCTATTTGAATTTATTATAAAATGTGATTTATTGCTGTGATCGAAGCAAAATTTTCAGCTTCATCACTCAAATTAGATTTTTTTTCTGTGATAATTTAACTTTTATTCTTGTGTGTGTGTGTGTATATATATTTAGATAAGAATTATCTTCTGCTCATCAAGCCTGCATTTGATCCATCAATAATGAATAAATATATATATATATTGCTTTTTCTGTATTTTTTTTTATTATTGATGGATCAAATGCAGGCTTGATGAGCAGAAGATAATTCTTAAAAAAAAAAAAAAAAAACTTTTTACTAGTAGTGTATATATTACATTTTATTTTGACATTAATTATATTATTAGCTTTTTATGCACCTGAAACAACATAGTGTTTACAGAGAGTATTCAGACCCCCTTCACTTTTTTCAATTTTATGTTGCAGCCTGATACTATGGTTTCTTAAATTATTATTATTTTTTCATTAATCCACACGCTACCTCATGATGACATAGTAAAAACTGAATTTTAGAAATGTCTGTTAATTTATAATAATAATAAAAAAAAAAAAAAAAATCTGAAATCACATTTACATAAATATTTAGACCCTTTGCAATAGCACTTGGAATTCAGCTCAGGTGCCTCCCATTTTTGGAGTCCACCTGTGGTAAATTAAATTTACTGGACATGATTTAGAAAGGCACACACCTCTCTATAAAAGGACTCAGAGCTGACAATGCACATCAGAACCCATGGGGTCAAAGGAACTGCCTGTAGAGCTCAGAGATGGGATTGTATTGAGGCACAGATCTGGGGAATTTTTTTCTGCTGCACTGGAGGTTCCCTAAAGCACAGTGGCTTTCATAATTCTCAAATGGAAGATGTTTGGCACAACCAGGACTCTTCCAACTGAGTAGTTTATGTAGAAGGACCTTGTCTATACTGGTGACCAAGACCGTTATGGTCACTCTAGTTAAGCTCCATGATCATATATGCAGATGAGAGATACCTAAAAGGACAAACATCACTGCAACACTCCACCAATCTGGGCTTTATGGTGGTGTGGCCACCTCAGTGAAGACACATGAAAACACATTTGGAATTTGCAAAACAGCACCTAAAGGACCCTCAGACTCTGAAAAACAAGATTATCTGGTCTGATGAACCCCAGTTCTAAGTATCATGTTTGAAGGAAACCAGCGCTCAGGACCTTAGTACATTAAAATAACCCTAAGCACACAGCCAAGGCAACAGGGGAGTGGCCTGACTTGAACCCTATATCTTTGGAGACACCTGAAAATGGCTGACCACTGTTGATCCCGCTCCAACCTGACCAAGCTTGAGAGAATTTGCAAAGAAGAATGGCAGAAAATCCCCCAATACAGGTGTGCAAAGCATTATTGCATCATAACCAAAAATACTTGAGGCTGTGATTGCTACCAAAAGGGTCTGACTACTTCTGCAATATTTCAGTATTTTATTTTGGCAGATCAGCAGGTCATGTAAATTTAAATATGGATCTGAAAATCTAACAATCATACTCTGAATGTAAGCTAATGTAGTAATGTTTTAAAATGAGACAGAACAGAACAGAAAGGCCAATTGCTTCCAGAACTGCAATCAAAGTGATAACTGCCATTTTCAACATTTGCCTAGTACATATTTACCCTGCATTGCTGAAGCCACAAAACCAAGTGGGCTATAATGGTTGTTATAGTATATTACATAAGCCGGATTGGACACATACCCAAACCTGTGTTTGTAGTAGTTCAGAATTTGCAAAGAGGGGTTAATTGCCACTTAATGTCAAATGATGTCTATCTGCATAATGTGACGTGGGTGATCCGAAGCCCAAACACCTGAGCCAATCTCTACCTGCTTGCCTCCCGAACACAGTGGGTCTGAACAGCATTAACCTCTCACTGATCCATCAGCAAGAGACCTGATGCATCCCACACGAGCGGGAATGTAATGAAGTCCACGTAAGTGGCTTTATTTATCTTCCGGCTCTTCTCGAGTGCTCTTAACGCTGGTGACCTCTTATGTGTGATTTCATGCTGCTGCCGTCGTAACCCCAATGCAGGTAATGAGGATTGTTTTCAGGCACAGTCAGGAAGTGATTTTGGTCAGTGGTGTTCAGGGTCAAGGAACGAGCCTGCAAACCGGTGTGAATTGTGAGTTATGACATCTAAAATGTCATCTTGTCTGGTTAAGTTGCAGTGGGAAGGTGGTGGGGCTGTTGTGATGGGTTTTCTCAGAGGATGTTATTGACTGAGATGTGGAAGCGAAGCACATCATGAGGAAATCCCTGTCTGTGGCGTTCGGGTCACATTGATGCATTACTGTTCTCCTCCGAAGTGCATCTGTCAGTGTTTAGGAATTGCATGTTATAATGTGCTTTCTCTCTCTCTCTCTTTGTGTAACCTTCCCTTCGGCTTCCTCCTACGTCTGTATAAACATAAATAAATTGCGGCACACAATGCAGGAAACCGTGTCATCTCTGTAAAGGTCAACCATGTAAAATCAGGCCGCTTTTTTTCTTGGGAAACATAATGGGAATGAAAAGAAAGAAAAAGGAAAAAAAAAACTATCAATATAGAAACATATCTCCCTTTCTTTGTGGCAAGTCCAACAGAATGGGAGTTTCCGCACAGTTTTGTTTATTTTAAATGCATTATTTTAAGCACTGTGCCATTTATTATTATGTTTTATTATGTAAGTTTTATAAAATAAGTGTTATCAAGCATGTTGAAGAAAACTAGGCTGAAATTTTCATTCTAGCTGAATGTGTTTAGCGTGCTTTTGCCTTCGGTTTATTAGCGGAGTATCACACACAAGGAGTTTTTGATGCTTTGGTGCACTTTAGATTCAGTTTTGATACTTCAGATAGAGCGTAAATATCCTCTAGAGCCACATGTATCAAAATTACCATCATAGAAAGTTATTAGATAGGCTCCTGTGGTAAATAGTTTCCATTGGCCTCTCTTCGCTTGAGCTTAGTCTGTGGCAGGCCGAAGTATATTTCCCAACAGAGGAATGATCAAAGCAGACTCCTTTAGGATGCAGTTTAATGTGTTTAAAGAGTAAGCGTGGGTTTTTATAATTGATGGATATTATGCATAAGGCTGGATATTAAAATACTTTTTGCGCATTTTTACTTCAGTATACTACTATGTGAAAATCATCTGGCACTTTGCAAACCAGTTGCAATATTTTCTAGTGAAATACAGTATTCAGCTGGAAATAATGAAATAATCTAGTAATCTAGTAGGTTTATAATAGTATATTTAAAAAAAGTGTATAAATAATACTAAAATAGCACCATAAACTATTTTAATCTCCACCTTGATTAGATTAATTTAACCCTTGTGGGTTGTTCAAATTCACTACCCTTTCGGTATGTTCGGGATGAAAACATCCACTCAATTTAACTGCTGTAAAAATGTATCAGATTCATTTTTTTTTTTTTTTTTGCATAAATCTGTTAATCAACTTCAGTCCTGATCAAAACTACCAAATGTTTTTTTTTTTTTTAAATCCAAGATTTTAACTCTTTAATTGCCAAGTTCGTAAATGATGTCACTGATTTGGGGGGAAAACACACAAAATTACTTATTTTCAATATAAAAGTAATTGTGGCTGGATTTTTTTATTTATTTATTTATTTTTTTACTTTTTATAACAGTCTTGGACATGTCAAAGATTAGTAGCAACATTGGCTTTGATTCATTTTTAGTTTAAGCCTTTTTTTTTGCACAGGCCTATCTAAAGGGTTAATGGTCCCACCTAGTGATCAACTGTAAAAAATAACAAATGTTACCTCTTCCCAACAGGGAAAACTACCAACAATCAAGAATCTCTCACACACACAAACACTATAAGTTGCTGTTATACTCCATATAACTCCATATACAAGCCAGAAACTAAGCCTTCTTTTGCACAGGCCTATCTAAAGGGTTAATGGTCCCACCTAGTGATCAGTGTAAAAATATATTTTTGTACCTCTTCCCAAAAGGGAAAAGCACAAACAACCAAGAATGCATGATTATATGGTGTCATGGCTTTCCAATCAAAAAATGTCGTTATAATGGAAGTCAATGGGGCAAAAACAGCCACCAACAACAAATGAAGGAGATGCTGTACAAAAACTAACAATGCATCAAAGCCAATCTTGTTACTAATCTTTGACATGCCCAAGACTGTGATAAAAGGTAAAAAAAATATCCAGTCCACAATCACTTTTTATATTGAATATGTGACACCCCCCCCCCCCCCCATCATTTATGGACTTGGTAATTAAAGAGTTAAATTCTTGTAATTTTTTGTAAACATTTGGTAGTTTTGATCAGGACTGAGGTAATAGGATTATGCAAAAAAAAATTTTTTTAAATATATTTATTTGATACATTTTTACAGCAGTTTAATTTAGTGGATGTTTTCATCCACGAACATAAAGAAAAGGTAGTGAATTTGCCCACAGTGTACCCTTTGAGTTTTTGAAAAATTTCAAAATAAGATTTTCACCAAAAATGATTCCATTAGCTCAAACATAGATAAATATATGGCCAAAATAAGACTCAACTTTACCCCCTAGTGGACGAAAACGTCCCCAACAACGCATAAGGGTTAATGAAAAAATAAAGACAATGCATTTTGTTTCAAACCTGCTGTGATATGATGTGATCAACCAAGATATATAAAAACCAATGACTTTGGTTAAACAAACGGCTCGTTCTAACACCCCCCCCCCACATGTCTACGTCACTATTTGGAAATATTTGCGCAATGCCGCCCAAATGTTCACGCAAAGAAATAATTCATGGTTTCAGTAACCGCAGTTGGTGTTAAAGCAGTCATGTCAGGGAGATGCTGTGTGTATCTAGGTGAAAGCAAAAGCACTTTATTTTGGCCTTCCAAAAGTAGATGCATTTGGCATCTTTAAGAGTTAATAAAGTTCCCCTTAACTGTATGTATAGGCTACCCACCAAAAATGTAAGATTTGTGTTCCACAGAAAAAGAGACTTGGTGAAATTTTTCAAAAAGTAAAAAGATGTTTGAAGTGACACCTTTAAGCCACTTTATTAGTGCATGTGTGTAGCAGTGCAGGGATCACACCTCATTTCTTGATGTCAGATTGAGGTGATTTAATCTTGCCCCTGGCAGAACGGTCAAGCAGTGAGGACTGTTTAATGCGCCTGCCGCTGCAGGTTTCAGCCGCCTCTCTGAGGTAAATCGACAGGACAATGAACAAAGATTGAGAAAGTGAGACAGGAGGAGAGGGTCACAGAGATGGAGAGAGAGGGAAAAGGCATAAGAAGTTGGACAATGCGATTGAGAAGGACGTGTTGAGGGAAAGGCAGAGCGATAGCGATAAAGAAATGCTTCTGCTGCGGCAGTGTGTGAAGGCTTAGGCTGCCTGTGGTGGAGAATGTTAATGGAACAGCAGCTCCGTTGCAGGGATTTTCCACCCAACCCCTGAGAGAGCTGCTTGACAGGAGAGCGAATACACAAACAAACAAGCAAACAAACACACCCGCAGATATTACAACCAGGGGAGCTCCTCGCAAACGGCATGCGGGAGAGACACAAAATCATTCGAGCCTAAACGACAGAGGTATGCGAATGAATACAAAACGAACACAAACATGCTCACTCAGGAGGAGATAACGGTTCGGATTAAACACCTTCGCGGAGAATAAACATCTTGGAATGCTGAATTTCAAGTCGTTGATTGACAGGAATATTGTGTAGTACATAAACCCAGAAGGGGAATTTATTTACAGATTGAATTACATTTGTCATTCAAAGGCCTTTCAAGCCATGAAATGGCATTCATTGTAAGTGTTGAAATATTCATTGTACAGTATGTCACTGTATTTATGTTTGCAAATGGATTGCTAGTTAAAGGGATAGTTCCCCCCAAAAATGAAAATTTGCTAATTTACATACCCTCAGGCCATCCAAGATGTAGATGACTTTTTCTTTAGCAAAAAAAGTTTTTTAGATGGAGCTGTGGACCTTGGTGATTCATAAAATACAACTCAATTGCTACCGTCACAAAATCAAAGTAAAAAAAAAACTATAAACAGACAAGACAAAAATTGTCATAAAGAAAGCCAAAGAAAACGATGCAAATAAGTTCAGAAATTGAGTTCTGTGTTATAAAGTGGAATAAAACAGGGAAAAAGTATTGAACAAATTAAGAAAGGGAGGTGCAAAAAGGCATGGCAAGCCAATCAGTAATTAGAAAGCAATCCTGCCCCTTGTCAGTGGAAATTAATGTTATTTGGTTCAGTCCCAACTGATGGTCTATTAAAAGGTGTCTCATGACCAATGTGTCACACAAGAAATATTTCATGATGGTTAAAAGCAAAGAGCTTTCTCAAGACCTTTGAAACATTATTGTTGCAAAATATACTGATGGCATTGGTCACTCCTATATGTTTATACTGATTGGGATCATAATCCAGAATTGGAAAGAACATAATTTCACCACAACCCAGCCACGACTAGGTGCTCCTTTCAAGATTTCTAACCGAGGAGTGAAAAGTGAGAAATGAATTTGACGTGCATTTCTGTCATGTCAAAATATTTGAAACTGGTAGATGAAAATAAATACGATAAACCTGAGACGTGACAGACACTGGACAACTAAATAAACATCAGGCCCTGGCTGTTTCTGGCAATTAAACACCAGGTTAAAGATGAGATCTGCAGCAGCACCGCTAAAGGAACACTCACTGAATCTTAATTAGGAACCGCGCAAGATCTGCTGGCGTATCACGTAATCGGTGGGCTTCGGTACGGGTTTGCTGAACTACTTGTTCATAAATGTTATATGCAAATGAACACTGTTACTTTGGGAAATCACGCTATTAATATAGATGTTAAATGGAATGGTTGTTTTAAACCCAATGGCAACCTTATAAAGACTTTGGGTATAGATGTGATTGAAGTGATTAATGCATGACAGGTTTCTGGTGTGGAGACTAAGAACCCAAGTCTTAAGCCATGGGCACACTTCACACTGGTTCTCACTCATCGTGCTGACCTAGGGAACCGGAAGGCTGCATGCTTTGCAGTGTTGTGTGGTCTGAAGTGATTCTGCATGCTCAAAGCCTTGTGTGGCAGCAGTTTAAACCTTCTCCTACGAATCCAAGTCAAGTCTCAAATCTATTTTAGTGAAAGTTTTCTTTTTCTTCAGTCAACAAGGAAGGACCAAAAAAACAACAATAATAATAATAATAAAATTGTAAAATCTTTGTCGTTTGTAAATGTCTGCTTAATAGGACGCTTAAAAACTATTTGTTTCCTTCTATGAATGGGTAATATGATGATGTATATCTATAACCTGTGTGTGAGTGTATGTATATTATATTCTGTTGAAATTCCTGATTGCTCAAACATTAGTTTTTCCACAAAAAATATCAAGCAGCACAACTTCTTTCTCACATTGACAATAATATTCTGTAGTAATGCTACAGAAAATTCAGCTTTGCATCAAAGGAATAATTTACATTTTTAAATATACTGCAATAGAAAACATTGAAATTGAATTTCAATAATATTTCACAATTTTACTGTATTTGTGATCAAATAAATGCAGCCAAACATTCTAAGATAATAGGTATCAGATGGCATCAATATAAAGTTCTCCACTCTTTTGTCTGTTTCACATTTAGTAATATTCTCAGTAAAAAAAAGAAAAAAAAAAGAAACGTGATTGATTGAATAAATTACGACAGGTGGATTTTCCCTCAAGCGTCTGGGAAGAAATGATAGAAGTCAGAAATATAATAAGGACTGATTTGATATTTTACAAGACATTCTGAAGGTTAATGGAGGTCTCTCTCATGTTTCGCACATTTCTTCCCAAACGGTCCATTCGCCCTTGGGAGACGCCATGGGTACAGTTCTTCAGTATGTCATATGACTCTTCAGTGAGATCTCTAGCGATTCCTCTCTCCTCTCCTGAAGCGCATGGTTCTGACTGTCCCAAACGATGTGCTCGGAAGCCCTGGACCACATTAAACGTGACGGTGGCTAAATTGTCTCGGTGCTACTGCAGTGCAGACTGTCAAAGCGATTCGGTGGGTGGATTTTGCAGGGTTGACTTCAAAAATATTACTATTCAAATCACATTCCCTGGAGTCTCCATGGTGGAATATGGCTTTGACTTGTGCTTTAAACTGAATTTCAGAACTTTTATAGAACGAATCCTTGTGGCAGGACTGCTGTGATTCGAAGCTTTTAGAATAAGACTGAATATGAGACTGAATACATGGTTGTGGTCTTCAAAACAAGCTGAGCATGCATCGGTGGTGTGTGGCGTGATCTCGGCAGTAAATTGCTTTAGTGAAACACTCTGATTTGAAGCCAATGACAGGCACAATTTCTTCAGTGACAATTTTTAAATTGCAGCTCTCATTGTCCTCTCTCTCTATCTACAATAGATTTAGACGTTGATTCTCTCTGGCACACTGATGAATCATGATTTTTGCCCTTTTATTTTTATTGTGTACTCCAGGTCTCTTTGAACCTTCATTTAATGACGTCCTTTTTAATGGGTCATATTTTACTCTTTTTGAATCCTTTCCAAAACTAAATTCACTTATAATATTAGTCATAGTCTCTTGTTATTTTAAAATTGCATGATCAATTTCATTTCTAAGAAAACCAGCTGTTTAATTGTAAGAGCTAAAAACGAGTTAGTTCTTTATAACGAGTCAGGTAGTGAGTCAGTTTAGTTTAGTGAATCAGACCCGGACAGCATGACCAGTACAATTTACCTGATTCCTGAACAAATTGGTCTCAAGGGATGGTTCTTTATTATTATTATTATTATTATTATTATTATTATTATTATTATAGGACAAATCAGAGCACACAGCAAGAAAAGTGGGAGAGATATGGGGGCTGGATCAGGAATTCGGGACACTCATAGCGCAGCGGTGCTGTGTGTAAGCACGCTGCCCACAAGGCTAACAGTGCCAAGTAGAGCTGGTTCTTTTGAGTGAATCAAAACAATATTGTTACTAGTGTAGTCTTGAACAAATGAGTCTTCTGAGTCAGTTCTTTTAGTGAATCAAACACTTACAAATCAGTGTAGTTAACGATTGACTGTTCTTGTTAAAGAAAGTGTAAAGATATTTTTAATTTATACTGAATGAAAGAATGATTGAAATATGATTAGTATTGTTTAATGGTAGGTCATAATATAATATTATAAATAAATAATCAAGCATCAAAAAAAGAAAAGAAAAAAAATTCCCCAAAAACTAACTTGTTCATAATTTACTCACTCCTTAATGTCATAAAAAATGTGTATGATTTTCTTGGAACATAAAAGTCAAAAAATTGTGTACATAAAGTTTTGGAATGACACGAGGGTGAGCAAATGATGGCCGAACTTAAATTTTTCGGTGAACTGTCCCTTTAAGACCAATTATCAAATTGAATGTATGCACTTATAGATTGGGATTCTTTTGAATTAATTTAACTTAATATATATAATATATATAGTGTTCCTGTAGCTCAACTGGTAGAGCACTGCGCTAGCAACCAAGCAAGCGCAAGGTTGGGGGTTCGATTTCCCGAGAACACATGATAGGTAAAAATTGATAGCCTGAATGCACTGTAAGTCGCTTTGGATAAAAGCGTCTGCTAAATGCATACATTTAATTTAATTTAATTTAATATAATAATAATAATATATATATATATATATATATATATATATATATATATATATATATATATATATATATATATATATATACCGTATATATATAATTTTATTTGTATTTTTTTGAGGAAAATTTTTTAATCCCAGTGCCGAATAATTCGATATTATATATATATATATATATATATATATATATATATATATATATATATATATATATATATATATTCAAAATTTTTCCTCAAAAAAAAAAAAAAAAAAAAATACAAATAAAATTTAATTAAATTAAATAAAAAATTAAAATAAAAAACTACACTGTTTATTTATAACACCATAAAAGGACCATCATTAGAATAGTTACATTTCTTTGACCTCACACTTTTAAAAATAAAGTTTTATCAAGTTAAAATAAAAGTAAAAAAAGAAAATTCATACATGTTTATTTATTTATTTTATTGTGCCACAGATGAGTCCATGAAGAACCATCAAGATTCTTTAGATGTTTTTTACACTAAGAAAACATGTTTTTCCCCCCTTTTGTTTGTTTTTCAAGAACTGTCCACTAAAACGATCTTTTGAGCACCCAAATTAGTGTTTCTACACCATCACTGCAAATAAATAACAAAATTAAAAAGCGTTTAGAAAAATATTATTTTTATTACCCATTTTCCCAGTTTAATTTCCATAATTAGTCTTGATGGACTGTTTATGTCTCTTATTTTCTAAAATGGCAAGTGCAATCATTTCTTTCTTCTTTTTTATGACC
Organism: Carassius gibelio; assembly: GCF_023724105.1. NCBI lineage: Eukaryota > Metazoa > Chordata > Actinopteri > Cypriniformes > Cyprinidae > Carassius > Carassius gibelio. The sequence continues at coordinate 5,971,636 of NC_068400.1, forward strand.
TTTTTAAAGCAGCCTGGCCTCAGTGTCTGTACAGTATTTTAATTATGCCTCTCTGTCCTGGGCATAAGCGCCACATAGAGAATGTGAGCAGCTGTTAATGAGCATGTGCAGCACCTGCTGGGGGCGTCACCACATCACCCCTGCACGGCTCTCATCAGGAGTGACACTGCAAAGTCTCATTAGCGGCGTCTGTCATTTAACCCGTCTCACCTGGCGATGCCCAATCCAATGCCCCCGTTGGCACTGTGCCTCTTCCTTTGCAGCATCTGTTGCCATCGGGTTATTAATACAGCAGGTTTAATGTAGGTTTTTATGGGCTTAGCAGAACTGCAGCTTTGTATCAGGCATTTTAAAGATAATGGATCTGACTACACCTGGACAGGTGGGATTTACAGCATCCTGTTTGATGAGTCTATCTAGTGAAGGGTTAAGCAGGTGGTTTGAGATTGAATGAAGTCTCTTTATATTCCAGCTGTGCTCCGGATAGAATAAAGACACTCTCCTAATGAGGAATCCAGGTTGATGCATTAGTATTCTCTGTCGCTTAAAGAAAAAAAAAGGTGGAGCTGATTACTGGTTATGCCAGAAAGCGAATCACACCGTTTATATTTCATATCTCCTCATTACAGCACTATAGGATTATGAAAAAGCATGGCAGTTTTGAGCTTTGGTCTATAGATAGATGATCAAATGCGGGATCCACAGGTACAGTTCCCAGATTAAATACAGTCGAGCTATTCTGTGTCTCTATAAGCTATTGATTTCAGATGGAAAGTGAAGGTTATGAAGGGCATTTGCACTGTGGTGAAAACAAGTTGTGACATTCACTTCAGAGAAAATAAGATGCTTGTGTCTTTTGTCCTGTAGCATGAACCATAGTGGCCCCAGATATATCTGGATGCTTAAGACACACTTAAAAGGATAGTTCACCGAATAATACAAAATCTGTCATTTATTCACTCACATGCTGTTCCAAAACTGTTACTTTATTTCATACCTGGAACCAAAGCGGGAATTATGAAGAATGTCCTTTCCAACCTCTTTTCCAAGCAACTGCAATAAATTAAACCACCGTAAAGTCTCCAAAGCACTGGTCTATGGAGCCAGAAGAGTCTCAATAAAGATAAATGCACACACTACATTCACATATGCACACATAGGATTCATACATGCACACACATAATTCATAAATACACACACAGGATACACAAATGCACACAAAATTCACAAATGCACACACAAAATTTAAAAAGCACAGAAGATTCACAAATGCATACAAAATTCAGAAATACACACACAATTTAGAAATGCAAACAACATTTACAAATGCACTCAAGATTCACAAATGCACAGGACAAGATTCAGAAATGTATTTCTGATGCACACACACATATATCTTGATTTACAAACTGCTTGCGGTCTGTGAACTTCATTGCATTTGTGTGTGAATTTTGAGACTCCCTTGACTTGGCTCGACACACAAATGCCTTTTTTTAAACAGGGAATGATCTGCAACCAATCAGATATCTCCCTTGTTTTAGCCAATCACAAGAATGCACCCCACGTGGGGGATTGTTTACTTATAAGCCAATCAGCGAACGACTCACTTTCCTCACGCAGCGAACGACTCACTTTCCTCAGCGAATGACTCACTTACCTCACACAGCCGGCGACTCACTTTGCGCAGCCAGCGACCCACTTTGCGCAGCGAACGACTCACTTTCCTCACGAGTCACGCAGCGAACGACTCACTTTCCTCACCCAGCAAGCGACTCACTTTCCTCACGAGTCACGCAGCGAACGACTCACTTTCCTCACCCAGCGAGCGACTCACTTTCCTCACGAGTCACGCAGTGAACGACTCACTTTCCTCACCCAGCGAGCGACTCACTTTCCTCACGAGTCACGCAGCGAACGACTCACTTTCCTCACCCAGCGAGCGACTCACTTTCCTCAGCGAACGATTCACTTTCCTCACGAGTCACGCAGCGAACGACTCACTTTCCTCACCCAGCGAGCGACTCACTTTCCTCAGCGAACGATTCACTTTCCTCAAGCAGCGAAGTTGAGCGAACGATTCACTTTCCTCACGCAGCGATCAACTCACTTTCCTAAGCGAACGACAGCCGGAGACCCACTTTTCGCAGCCAGAGAGCCACTTTCCTCTCGCAGCTGACCACTGACTCTCTCTTCATGTAGGGACTGAATATTATAATTAAAGTGACTTCTATATTGCATCCAAAAGAATATTTAGATATATTTAAATATTCAGAAAGGTTTAAACATTTTTTTTTTTTTTACTTTCATTAAAATATTTCAATAAAATGAAATAATTGCCTATTGCAAATTTATGAATCCATGGTTAACTTTTTTTCTGCAGTCACTGGGCTATATGTATTGAGACATTTTTAAATTTATATTTAGTAAAAAATAATAAAAAATAAACCTGCATTGTAATCTAAACATCTGTATTTTCATACAATTTAATACAATTGCTGTGTGAACACGTTCATGTGATTGGCTTATAAGTAAACAATCCCCCCACATGGGGTGCATTCTTGTGATTGGCTAAAAGAAGCGAGATATCTGATTGGTTGCTGATCATTCCCTGTTTAAAAAAAAGCATTTGTGTGTCGAGGCAAGTAAGGGGAGTCTCAAAATTCACACACAAATGCAGTGAAGTTCACAGACCGCAAGCAGTTTGTGAATCAAGATATATGTGTGTGTGCATCAGAAATACATTTCTGAATCTTGTCCTGTGCATTTGTGAATCTTGAGTGCATTTGTAAATGTTGTTTGCATTTCTGAATTGTGTGTGTATTTCTGATTTTTGTGTGCATTTCTGAATTTTGTATGCATTTGTGAATCTTCTGTGCTTTTTAAATTTTGTGTGTGCATTTGTGAATTTTGTGCGCATTTGTGCATCTTGTGTGTGTATTTATGAATCATGTGTGTGCATCTATGAATCCTGTGTGTGCATATGTGAATGTAGTGTGTGCATTTATCTTTATTGAGACTCTTCTGGCTCCATACTGGTCTGCCATACAGAGTAGCACACACAACTTTGTTGCTTAAACAGACGTTAAATATTGGACTGCTTTTAATATATTTTAAGGTGCTTTGTGCACTTTTTGAAGCTTTAGTTCAGCATCATTGTTGTAGTCTTTAGTGTCACATGATCCTTCAGAAATCATTCTGATAATTTGATTTAACATTTCATATTTCAAAAGCATCTGTGCTGCTTAATATTTTTGTGGAAACAGTGAGGCACTGTTTTAGAATATTGAGAAGAATGACATTTAAACATATTTACTATCACGTCTGCTCAGTTTAATCCATCCTTACTGAATGGAAGTATTATTTTCAAAAAAAAAAAAAAAAACCTTCCCCCTTGATATTTGGTTATCTAATGAGGTGACATTGATACATTTCAGTTGTGCTTAATTGTTGAAATAGCCAACACTGAATGCTACTTTATCTAACAAAGACCTTTGTTTCCTCTAGACAAGTCACACTGTTCTGTGAACATCAGTGTCCTGATCTGAACAGCTTCAACGGGTCTCTGGAGTCTTCAGCACATTCTCAGGTTTTCACACGTGCACCCTAAAGATGAGGAACTGCACGTGTCAATGCATCCACACAGAGACGCACTCATTTAGATCACTGATTAATCACAGTAAGCACCATGTTTTAAAGAAAAAGACCCTCTCACATCTCTCTCACACACACACTGCTGCATATTTTGTCGCTCTTTTTTTACATTTTCTTTCTCAGGGAATCTGGGATGCTCCTTTGAAAAGAGTGAGACAGTTCTGCACTTCATGTAGTCGTAATTAAATGGTAATTCATTGCAGTTTTATGAGGAGAATTCCTTTTTTTTTTTATTAACTTCAAATCCAATTGGAATCCTTCTCCTGCTGCTAGTTAAACATACTTGAGGATATTTGGATACTGGAGCATTCAAATAGATGAGATTTCAAGAGAATGTGCAGAAATCCTTAGTGTAACAATCAGCTTTTGACAACTGTATGAGATAGACCTGTCTGGTTTAAAAAAAGCCATTTATATACACACTACTGTTCAAAAGTGTGATTTTTTTTTTCTTTCTTTTTTTGAAAAATAAATACTATTTTCAACAAGAATGCATTAATAAAAATGCAGTTAAAAATTATACGTTACAAAATATGCTGTTCTTTTGAACTGTCTTTTCTATTTATTCAACTGCTTTAAACATTGACAATAATAAGAAATATTACTTGAACAGCAAATTATGTGACAGTTGATTAGGTGACACTGAAGACCGGAGTAGATTTTTTGATCAAATAAATGCAGCCTTGGTGAGCACTAGAGACATATAGCAGTGTTTATGTTGTTATACTTCTTACTCCAATATTTCTTACTTTATTTAATATTTCAATGTGTTTCTTTCTGTGCTTGACATTCTAGGCTATTGTGTTCTTATCAAAATGATCTTAATTACTACAGTCTTGATCTAGGCACCTGAAACCAGCATAAAAACTATTGCTAAAGAAAATAAGCACACGTCATTTTTAGATTTCTAAGAGTATGTTTTGTTGCAGACAGCAGATTCAGCTTTCAGTAATCTGGACTTGGACACTGAAAAAACACTCATGTTTTTGTGTGTCTGCGAGAGAAAATGGCACGTCAAAGGTTCTTCGTTGATGGTTTATTTTTCTGCACTTTTCTCCCTTTACAATTCTCTCTGACACCTTACAAATTAACACTACACTTTTGTTCTGTCTCTGGCTCTCTCTTCTATCTTCTTTAGCTCTTTTAGATGGATGATTTTGCATTCTTGCCATTCTTTTCCCCCGGAAATCAAGAACGAGGGGAAAAAAGTATCCCTGCTGAAAGTTTCAAGACTTCCTAGATACTTCAAGATAGGGAAACTGTTGAAGTGTTTGTCATACTAATGTCTCTTTGGACAATGATGGAATACAAAACACAGAATGTTCTGACCTCCCTGACTTGAGTGTAATTAAAGAAACGAAACAGGCTCTGTAGTTATTGTTCTCATAGCTAGTAGTACTGAATTACGTCACCATCGTTTCCTTGTGAATCTGTAACATTTTCTTCAGGAATAATAACTGACACTAGCTCAACATTATTTGATTTGCATTCATTTATACAGGTCACTGTATTATTATAATTTTTTTCATTATAATATTTTTCAAGGGACAATACAAATTATTTAACATGAGTAAACAAGTCTTACTATGAAAATGTGCCAGATTTAGCCATTCAGGCTAATTTTATGCAAAGATGCAAATAGACACATTCGTGGCAGACAACGCAAATAGCGCAAATTGTTTGTTTGTCGTGAACGTGAGATATTCGCCTCAATCAGGTATTCCACACAAGTTAAAAAATTTCAACTCGAGCGGAAAATTCACCTGATGCATTCTTGCGCAAGCCAATCAGTGAAGAGCTTATTGCCACATCAGGTTGAATCAGAAACTGGAGGAGCATATTATTGTAGCTGTTTGCGGGCACCGCGACATCTAAAATGCCATTTCATAGAGTTATGTGCGCCTCTGTATGGTGCTGTGAACCCATACACATCTGTGTTTGGCTTTCCGGTATTATTGGGACTTCCACAAGAGGTACAAAGCAGCGATCGTATTTATCCTCACCATGGTTATAAAACCATGTTTTCACGAAAAACATCCTGCGAGTAATCTTGGGCAAGGGACGCAATGGTCATATTTGCTTCGCTTTTGGTTTTTTGACCTTGCATGCATGTCAACCTGTTGTTGGGGACCAAAACCAAAATATGAACATTTCATCACCCATAATAGTGGTACTTTAAGTAAAAAGACTGAAATGGCATTTTTTGGGGGGGAATGTGCTTTTAATCTGGTCTGAGTTAGTGAGAGTAAAGAGAGTGGAGCATAGCAAATAACCATGTCAATTTTTTGCCTGAACTGTCAGTTCCAGCAGAGGTTTAGCGCTTTTCTCTTTCTTGGAGTGTTGTGTAACGCAGATTGAGGTTGTTCAGATTATTCGTTGGCAATTTGTTCTGGAGAAATGACACCATTGCAAATGATATCTACAAATCTACAGTCACTCCGTATATGAGGATTTGAGTACCAGTAAATTTCTTTGTGGGTGTAATGACAAACTCTCCAGAGCTTTTTACCTTTGACAGGATCACACAGTGGGCGTTCAACTGCTAAGACATCAGCAAAAACGAGATGAGAGTTTTTCCTTTAAATGTTCATTGTTCCATTAGCAAATGTGTACAGCAATAAACCTACACATTTAGAGTCATTTATAGTAACTTTATGATTATGCTGGGAGGATTAATCTAGAGACACTTTTGCCTAAAATGAGGCTTTGCTTTCATAATTCAACAAGTTTTGGTGTACTATCGTTCAGAAGTTTGGGGTTGGTAAAATGCTTTTGAAAAGTTTCATATGCTCATCAGCATTTATTTGATAAAATAAATAAAAAAAATTGAGAGAAAGCAATAGTATTGTGAAATATAATTATAATTTAAAATAACTCTTTCCTCTTTAAATATATTTTAAAAAGCTATTTATTCCTGTGATGCAAAGCTGAATTTTCAGCATCATTACCCCACCATTCAGAAATCTTTCTAATATTCTGATTTTGCTTCTTAAGATACATTTCTTATTTCTGCGGAAACATATTGAAATATATTTATTTTAAATAGAAATAATGTATAACATTATAGATTGACATTCATTCAGCCAAGTATGGTGACCCATACTTAGAATTTCTGCTCTGCATTTAACCCATCCAAAGTGCACACACACACACAAACACACACACACAAACACACACCCGGAGCAGTGGGCAGCCATTTATGCTGCGGCGCCCGGGGAGCAGTTGGGGGTTCGATGCCTTGCTCAAGGGCACCTCAGTCGTGGTATTGCCGGCCTGGGACTCGAACTCACAATCCTAGGGTTAGGAGTTAAACTCTCTGACCACTAGGCCACGACTTCCTCAGAAGATTATTTACTGTCTCATTTGATGTATTTAATGCAACCTTGCTGAATAAATTATTAAATAATTAATTTCCTTATATCAAATCATTATAGATTAATACTTAATATTGAATTAGGTCAGACGGCATTGATATTGATATTTTTCTGTAATAAATGTAATGTACCTATTGACAGTCAATTTGTGAAATATATCCTGCTTTAAAATCTGGCTTAAATGAGGTAGAAAATATGCCTTTTTTCAACAGCCTTCAAAGTGGGAATTTGTTTATGGTGCCCATATATGCAGACTATGTAGGCAGCTCACTAGGATTTGGAACAGACTACAAGCTCTGAAACCGAGGGGAACTGTGATACAAACAAATCAAACAAATCAAAAAAAACCCCAAATCAAACAAAACCCCAAAACTGAATTTCTCTTGTCAATAGCAGTAAAAAATCCATTAGAGACTGACAAGAAAAGGTTACCTTGAGTCGATTTAGAATGTGTGTCATGGAAGCAATCAATTGGCATTAGCGACAGAACACAGTGATCTATGTGAACGCAAACAAAGCCTGTTTCACCAATTTAAAAAGAGATCGAATTCTGATAAATGTGGATTTAATAACAGCCCAGATAGCTCATTTGTTAACTTACCTGTTTAATGCATGCCGTTATTTGAATGCAATTCAGGGCAATGGAGTAAATAAGTGCTGATTTTCTTGATGAAGCCACAAAGATACTATTGTACTGTATCTTCACTCAGTCCTCTTCAGACCCCAGATAATAACAACGTTGCCAGTGGTCTCACAGTGTATGCAGTGTCTTGCATGCACATAGTTACTTTTGCTCTGTTTTACAGCAGATTTATAAATGAACAGTACCTACTTTTTGGTTGTTTTGTGGATTTATTATAAGAATATTCTCTACAAGAAGCAGATCTTTTGGGTCACTCTTAATTTCAGCCTCAGAAAATCTTGCTAATTGACTTGATGGATATACAGTCAACCATTCTGACCCACTGCTAGCCTCTGCCGATGTCTGATCTGATGATATAAGTGCTGAAATCCATAACCAGTGACTTCTGTACCTAGCGAAACTGGGCAGTGTTGTCAGCCTCTGAAAAGCTTTTAGTTTTATGTGGTTGAAGAGGTCGTGGTATTTTGTTGCCATTGAGAGGTTGTGTAATGTCAGGATACTCTGTTATATGTCTTAGACAGGCCAGAAGAGTGAAGTTACTAAACTATAATTGTTACTTTAGCTTTTCATGCATGCTTTCATGAAATTTCCCTGTTGCCATGTGACTTTTGATGCCAAGACAACCTTCATCTGTAGCTTCCCCTTGTATTATACTGAGAAGCAATCTGTCGCTTATTTATTATGATTTTGTTTTCCCATTAATTAATTATTATTAACATTCAATGTATCAATTCATAAGTAATATTGTAAATAAATAAAAAAATCGCTCTTGAACTTGACAAATAAATCATTTATAAATAAATAAATAAATAGTTATTTTTATTTAAATAATTTAATTTAATTCTACAAAGTAGACTTGTTACATGTAGTTAAATGTAATCTAATGTAATTGAATCTATATCTTATTTTATTGTTTTATTATTTTTTGTTGTTTGTTGTTTTATTTAATGCTAAAAAGTCATTAACATACTTTTCTGCACTTGCTAATTGACTTGAACAATTGATTGATTAATTAATAAAGAAATCTATTTGTCAGAAATTTGTCAAATGCCAATAATAATAATAATAATAAAATACAATTTAAACATTGAATTTGCTTTAAATTCAACATTTTAAAATTTAATTACGTTTATCTATGTATCAATTTCAGATGTGATTATTAATTTACATATTAAGGTTTGGTTCTTACTTGTTTTCAAACCCCTTGTTTTCATTCATATATTTACTGACCTACAAAAATGGACTGTTGCAGACATTTTAGACAGAAAATGTGCAGACATACTTGTGTAACAAAAATGTCTGTATCGAAAAAAATAGCCATAATATACTTAACTGAGCCTTCTAGAAGCATGATGATGTTTTTACATGCTTTGAAATCAACAGCAAATGATTAATAATATGAAAAATCCAGCAGGAAAGTGGAATTGTGATTCCTGCCTGTACGGATCATTAAATATTGAAAGCTCATAAGACCATTACTGCATCATTACTATCATTAAACAAAATACCGTGCCTGCCTTGAACTTCGGAGGTTTATTAACGGATCGTTTATGAGGTCAGCTGGAATTCTGAGCAGTAAATAAGTTAGTGAGATGGAATGCAGCTCCGTTTGGCTCACTACCAAGGGCACTACTGAGAATAAGATGGCTCTTGAATCTGTGGCTCTCAGCCAGAGGCAGTGACTTTTGTCAGACAGGAGATGCCTGTCAGTTGTCAGGATTTTACTGCATTATCCATCCCTTGGGATATTTATTTAAAAGCCAAAAAGGAGATGTAACATAATACAAAAACAGAATATAACACCCAACATGACACTAATCCACAACACATTGTCAGCTTTCAAAAAGTTCCTCAGGGTTAAATACGCATTTATCACACTTCAACACATTTATTTGTATGGGTTATTGTATTGCTGTTTGTGTTGCTGATACACACAGAGTAAAGGGAGAGTTCACCCAAAACAAAAAAGACTGCCTTTATTTACCCTCTTCTCATTCCAAATCCCTGTGCTGTTGTTTTTCATGCGGAAAACAAAAAAATCATCACCCAGAGCTATTGAATGACTTCAGAAGACTAGCTCACAAATCGTATGGATTGTACTTTTTTTTTGGTGCTGTTTATGCCTTGTTTGGGCCTTTTTACAGATTGACAGCCTGTGACCATGTTGCTAATTATTTTGAATTATTATTATTTATTTTTTTTAAGATTTATTCCTAATCATTAGAAAAACTTTTAGTATACAAACCTATGCCATCTTGTTGATTTTTCTTTGTAAAAAAAATGTGATTCTCTGCAGCACTATTATTTTAGTTTTATTTGTACACTATGAAAGTATTTCTTATATAATGAATAAGCTTTTATTTTTCAAGTGTTCATATTTTCTTAAAGTATTTAACATGTCTGTGCTTTTTATATTTCAAAGGTTTATATGCTTATGTCATTTTAGTATTTTTTTTTTTTAAATAGTACATGATTTTTTTCTAAGGTGTAAATTACTGTAAACATTATTTGATTACTTTTTGTAAATTAATACACACACACACACACGCACACACACACGAAATTCACTCATAATTTAATTGAGCGACTGGAAATTGAACAGGAATAACATGATAACAATGACAGAATCTGAGTGAAATATTCAGTATATAGCAAGAAGAAAAAATATTCTTAAAGGGGGAGTACCAAAACACATTAAAATTAAACTACATTTAGTCCGTTGATTGCCATTTTCACAATATCATTCATATTACTGATGGCTGTTTAATTGTTCATTATATCATAGAGGTAGTGGGAATCGGTTGTTATTGCAGAAATCCCTCTGGAATAGAGTGATTGCATTATAAAATGCAGCAATTATTTCCCAGATTAGCAGACCTAAACACATTAACACCTTCATCAGATGGGGCCTGAAAGTGTCCATCACGTAGTTACTGTACCTTTATCCTATCGACTCGACTGTCTTCCTCTTATCTGCTTGGCTGAAGCAAAGCAGACAAGATAAGGCTCGGACTACAAGGATAACTTAACCCCGCTCCTCCATCAGAGACTGAGCAACTCGGAGTGTCTGTCTCTTCCATCCATCACAGAGATCAACAGAGCAGATAAACACCAGAGAGCATTGAAATCAGCCAAAGATGGAGATTTAAAGAATGCTTGGACAATTGTATTTTATTTGCGATTTATTTAAATGTAAAAAATAAAATAAAAATTATATATATATATATATATATATATATATATATATATATATATATATATATATATATATATTTATTAGGGCTGTCACGATATTAGATTTTTCATATCACGGTTATTGTGGCCATAAGAATTCACGATGTCGATATATCGTGATATCTATAGAAACCTTGGGGTGGGGAAGATATCAGTCAAATTATTTTTTACTTTGTTTATTGAGCTTTTCTTTTTCACCCAACGAGCATAATATTGATTCTGATAAACGCAGGGCACAAGACTCTTGCTTTCTCCGTCTTCTTTAAAGCTCTTATGAAATAACAAGAGAGAAAATACTGTCAAGTTCAACAGTATGATGAATAAATATTAATGGTAACACTTTACAATAAGATGCCATTTGTTAACATTAATGTATTAACGAACATGAATGAACAATGTACAATACATTTATTACACAATTTATTAATCTTTGTTAATGTTAATAAAAATCAAGTTATTCAATGTTTATAGTACATTAATGTTTACAAATACAACTTAACATTTTACAGAGTTTAATGTAGCAATGTGGTCGCTCAGTTTTTCAAGATCCGTTTTAATCGTGTAACTGTTCATAGATTTGAACAAAGAAAGAAATAAAGTGTTACTACGCACAGGCCATATTGTTTGCAAATACAAAAATAAGATGAGTAAAGAAAACGCGGTACTTATTAAAATAATCACCCTTTACTTTAGTATATGAACACAGAAAACTGCTGTTAATAGGTTATATAATATTTCCCAGTCTATGACTAGCAAAATAATAACAACTTACTCTGATGAACACAGCTCTCCTCAGAGTAGCATAGACAGTAAATGAAATGGACACAGCAACCCCATTGGAACTCAATTGAGACAAGTGAAGCCCATTTTTAGCGTTTTTTAGCACTTCCGTTTCTGACGCGCAGACTCAAATGAAGCTTGACGACGTCAGCAACCTGTCTGACAGATGTAAATCTTTCTAAGAGGCTGTGTGTGCAAACTGCCATCGTTAATCTTGCAGAGACGGCGAGCTTGAGCGGGGAGTTTTTTGGCCTGAGTGAGCAGGAGTAAGTATTCTGATTAATTATTTTGTATAGTATTTTAAAATGTAATGCCAGTACGCCATATTAAGTTAATTGCCTGCGAGCTTCTCCTCCTGTCTGTACGGTAATGCGACAGAGAGACGAGTGGTTATGACGCAATCGTTAGCCTATTTTTTACAAAAACTGTTTATACGGGGCCATAATGTAACATAGAAGGTAATGGAGCCCTTTATACATTGTCGTGTATCTTTAAAAATAAATAATGGACAAACGGAGTCTTTAAACGTCTCAGATGTAAAGTTATTCGCTGTGAAAGTGACACCAAAATGAATGGGAGTCAATGGGAATGCTAACGCAAGTGAAGTTCTGCTAAAAGATGGCAGCCCCCACCCGACATCAACTTCCGGTTGAGTTCCTTGCCCCCTGCAGAGTAGCTGCCAGTGCTGCGTCTTCTTCTTGTGTGACAGGTGTCAGAGTTAAGGCACGATACTGCCACCTGGGCACTCAACCAGGTACTGTTACCAAGTATTTACATGTGGTGTCATCATAAGAGAACTTTTCATTTTAAATATTGCGGTTATCACTAATACAGGTATATCCTCATACACTAAATTAACAGGATATCGATAATTGTGTATTTGAATATCACAGTTATCGTCAATATCGGTATATCGCGACCACCCTAATATATATATATATATATATATTTATATATATATATATATATATATATATATATATATATATATATATATATATACCCGTAATTCCTCAAATAAAAACCGGTAGTCAAATAAACGCTGGGGGTGTGGTCAACACAGACAAATAAAGGCCGGGGAAAAATTTTGGCAGCAGAGCCAGATAACGAAGGTACACCCTCACTGCCGAAGCGTTTCTCGTTCTCAAATCAAGAACCGGTTGCAAACGATTTTCAGATCACCAGTACACTGACTGAACTGAGAACCGTTTCTCTCGGACGCGTCCGATTCGAGAACCGAGGAGCGATAGCCTTCCAGTGGACAGAGATCATAACACTAGCACAGAATCAGTTCAGAATCAATCACCAAAAGAATCAGTTCAGTGTCAGTCTGCGTCACGCTGATTCAGTGTGACGCAGACTGACGCAGCACTCGCATCATTCAATACTGCACAACCCAGGTATGTGTTGTTTTTGTGACGTATGTGTATTGCATTTACTGTACATTCATCTGACAACTAATCTGCCATGGTATTCCAGCTCGGATCCCATATCAGGATGATATAAATTTAACTGAGTTTAACTGTTGTTTTTTGACTGAGCTTTAAAAGTTGTATTTCCAAACATTGCAGTAATATGAAGGTTAAATCAAAGTCAAAGATGCTCACGCAACCTCCAAAGCTTTTGAAATCAGCCATATTCCTCTATCCATGTATTCCATACAGACATAAGCAATTTTTGGTAATGCTCCTGAAGGCATTTCCCCCTGTAAACTATCTGCACCCCCCTAGGACCTCCAGCGGCTCAAGAGAAGGCTTCCTGCAATTTGCTCATCCAGCCTGAAACATGGCCAGCTGTACTTCTGAGGACGCCTGACCTGAGCCTGGTATCGCATCAAATCAAATCCAAGATCCTGGAGATGGAACATTGTGTTTTTTTTCTGGCTCCGTCCTCCCTGAAGGCTCAGAATGGATCCGAGTCTAAAAACTTTGCAGGGTCAAAAAAAAAAAGCGCCAGCAGACATTTCTGTTCAATAGATTATAGTGAGAACCAGTAAGATCACAGCTCTTATTAATCAATGAATTTATGAGATAGCACCAAGCTGGAGAAGGAAGAGGGAGGGGAGGGTGCCGGTGCTGATGGCAGGATCTGCAGATTGCTGCAGTCCTGTGACACCTGGGTACCCTTCACACACAGTTACTTCACTATTTCAACACACACACACAGATTTCCATCAAAAGTTAGTCTGAGTTTTGTCTCCTTTTATGACTTTCAGATTGTAAATTTCTCCTGCAGTGCATTAAAGTTCATGCTGCAGTGCATCCTGGACACCCATCCTGTCATTTATCTTTTTTTTTTATTCTCATAAATGTCGTTGCTTCAATACTTAGCACTTGATTTAGTATCTTAAAATTAGTTACACGTTTATGCAAAAAAAAAAAAAAAAAAAAAAAAAGATTAATTGTATTCCTAAAATGCATAGTCTTGGAGTGCAGCTAAATAAAGTTGAACTACTTTATATAATGAGTAGCTTAATCTCTATTTGAATATATTTTAAAATGTAATTTATTCTCGTGATGCAAAGCTGATTTTCAGCATCATTTCTCCAGTCTTCAGTGTCACACGATCCTTCAGAAATCAGTCTAATATGCTGATTTGCTGCTCAAGATACATTTCTTATTATTATCAATGTTGAAAGCAGCTATGCTGCCTATATTTTTGTGGAAACTGAGATGCATTTTGTTTCTAATGATTTTTTGATAAATCAGAAGTTTGGAAGAACAGTGTTTATTTGAAATTGAAATCTTTTGTAACATTAAAAACATCTCAGTTGTAATCATTTTAATGCATCGTTGAATAAAAGGATTCATGTCTTTAAAAAAAAAAAAAACCTTACTGACTCCAAACTTTTGATTGTTATTGTGTATAAAACACCATCCAGCAGGAATATTCCTCATACATCTTTGGATGGAATGCATCATTATCCTTCTTGACGTGAGTGACAGCTTGTTTCTTAATTCAGTTCCTCCTGGAAAGGTTCTTCTTAAGTCACAATTAAGTCATTTTTGTTGTGAATAAGATGTATTGGAATATATTTGTATTAGTCTTTTCACCTTTTTCAATGCAATAAAATAAAAAAACAAATTAAGCACATTAGACGCTTTATTAATGTTTTTTATTTTATTTTAGGTTACTATCACATAGATTTTAGTTTTCACATAAGCTTGCCGTCTCATATTTTGCCAAGCTTTATTGATATGCTTCATGAACAGTAGTCAGAATGCAGCTACATAAATTGTGCAGTCAACATTCACAATTACAACTAAATTACGACTAATAACATTTAGATTCTGGCATTATTTTTCTTTAATTGACAGCCCCTCGATTCAGAAAGTCTGGGCTCAATAAAACCGCCTGGCTTTCCACTGGTAATTTTGACATTGTTGTGCATTCATCTCCTAAATGTCATCATTCTGATGTGTTTGTGTAGTTTGAGGAGGGGAAAGTAATCTTGGATGTGTTACTTTCTACTTACCATAAATCTTTCATTCATAGATCATCATCTCCCACATCGTCTTCCTCTCGTCTGCTGGGGAATAACTATAAATCATATTTACAACTGCTCGACTGCGTTTTACCTTTATTTAATGTACATCTCCACCCCACTGCCGTATCTCGGCTCCTGATAGATTAGCACCATTCACAGCAGTCTCTTGCTGCAGATGAGGCTCTTCCCTCCATCAGCTGGCTGTATTGAAAGACACCTGTGCAATGTAGTTATGGAGTGATTTTAGAGATGTGTATGCGGGAAGATGATGTTTTGAGAAGCGCAGCAGTTCTCATTCAAAATTAACTGAATTAATATGCTAAAATGTATTGATATCATTTAATTATAAATAGAAATAGAAAGATTAAAAAAACAAACAAACAGAAAATCTAAATAATTAGCAGCCTTAGGACAAAAACAATGCTATTTTTTCCTTTTATGTGTCAGTTATGTGTCAGTCTTTTTATTTTTGTCATATCGACTTCGATCATAAAAATGTCAACCACATAATTTACTTAAATTGTGTACAAAATGTATTAATATTATTTAATTATTAATCATTTTGATAGTTATCTTATTAGATTATTATCTTTAATATACATTTTTAAATAAAATATAATTCAATTAATTATAATTAAATAAATCATTTAATATCAATCTCAGTAATCCACAGAATTAAAAAAGCTTTAATTAATAGTTTTTTAAAGCCATCTACTTTTTAATGGCTAATATATTTTAAAATGTAAAAATTTGTCAATTTATCATGAAAATATTAATTAAAACCTTTATTTTGAACACTGTAATGCATCAATATTATTTAATTAGATTGTGACAATTAATAATAATGATAATAATAATAATAATAATATCTATCTATCCATCTATCTATCTATCTATCTATCATTAAATCAATTTAATATAATGTATATATATAGATTCGACTTGAAATAGACTAGATAATTAATTAATGTTAAGTCTTAGTGCAGTTTTCATGTACTTTTTGTTTTGTTCATGGTTTTTCAGGACAAGTGTGTTGCATCAGTCCATCTAAAATCTTACAGTGTTTGATTTGATCACAGTATTTGATAGTTTGAATTCAATATGTACTGATGAAATGTAGAAGGAGCTTCAACAGGCTGCTTTATGGTACTTCCATGGCTCTTATTTCTTGATATTTCAATACATATATATTAATTTTATGAATCATGGTCATTTTCATGTAGAACCGTAGAAAGGTATAGCTGGAAAAACAGAGAGCATGTAAAATATCCTGTTTTTGGTGGATGTCAGGAGAAAATAAACTGCTGAGGTATAGAATATGATTCCTTGCAATTGCAGTTATATTTAATATTTATACTGACAAGTAATTCTCATTTGTGCATATACAGTAGTCTGGACCGGCATAAATCAGATGTTTACAATTCTTCATCTTGCTCTTTCTTACAAGAAGATGAAACGTTTTAATTCACACTTGAGTTTGAGAACTCTTTATAATGATGTCAATCTGCACACACAATGATTTTATGATTAGTTTTCCACTTAAGTGCTTCACTTCAGGCAAATTTAAAATGGAAGACTTCATCTCAAAGTAATTCAAAAGTGGGTGTGCGTGTAAACATGTACACGCTTTTCAAAATGTGATTGTGTGTGTGTGTG
The DNA here is from genome assembly GCF_023724105.1 of Carassius gibelio. NCBI lineage: Eukaryota > Metazoa > Chordata > Actinopteri > Cypriniformes > Cyprinidae > Carassius > Carassius gibelio. The sequence goes on from NC_068400.1 coordinate 5,988,461, forward strand.
CGCGTGTGTGTGTACAGACAAATGTATTGTTATACATCACAATTGTTGTTATACCCACAACCAGCAGAGAACAGGGTGTGTTTAGGTATATTTCTATGCAGCTCTGTTTCCCTCTCTCTCTCTTTTTCAGCAATGCAAGACTTTCCTCTCTCTTTTCATGCTTCACTGAGCTTAATTCAAGCCAAACTGCACCCAAAAGCACAGCCACAACCATTCAAGAGTGTTCCAGTGTGATGGGCAACTGATTGAAGAGCAAACCGAGTGGTGTATATACATGCATCATTTTCTGAAAACATCCCGCCGCACTGCTGGAAAGGTGTAGAGGAGAGATGCAGTGCAAGAACAAAATACAGCACTGATAAAATAATCTGACCAAAGAAATATGAAAAAAAAACAATATATATATATTGAAATGATTATATACAATGTTTAGATTACCATTACTGTAATTTGGATTATTTTCTTAACTAAACACAGTTAAAATAATATTGATAAAATCATATTGATCTCAGCTGTCAATAAATCACAGTAGAAAAATCATTGTTGGCACAAACCATGTTCATCTTTTTTGCACATTTTTGACCCATTTTTAACATTGTCTTGGTGCTTTATTAGTACTTTTTTTTCCGTTCATAGTTTTTAAGATGTTGCATCAGTCCAGTAAATTCACTACTATAAATTATGTTTCACAGTTTATTCAAATATTCTCCTCTCATAAATTTTGCTTCAGGAAACAAAACGCCTACAGATGATTATGCATCAAGATAATCCACAAAAATAACTGTCCACGCCTTTTCATCACTTCATTTTTCATTGTCCAGACAATAGCTTTTTATCACCAAAAGATGTTTTGTGCTGACGCAAGCTGTTAATAAATCTAGCCCTAAGCCAAAGTCATTTTGAATATGCTGATGTAGAAATGATATGTAATGTAGTAGGATGTATGACAGGGGACTTTTGGTATTTCTTTGGTTCATATGTTTTGTAATTTATCTAATGAAAACAGCATGGTAAACATTTTCCAATATACTTTAATCTATATACGTTTTGCAATGTCAAACTGGTTTGATGCATACAGGAATGACTGTGCAGTGAACAGCAGCTTCTCTCCAGCTGGCTGCATCATAGATCACTGGCTGAGGTCAGGGCCCAAAGGACTTCATATGCAAACATAAACAGAACATAGATTAAACAAACACCATCAAGTCTCATAAAACTCACTGAACACAAGTTAGACGGGGAATTATACACAAGCTCTATTCTGCACTGTTTAACAAGAAAAGGAGAAAAAGGAGCAAACACAGTTTAGTTCTCAGGCGCTTTGGAGACACTAGACTCCCCGTTGTCGGGCCTTGCACGGCTTATCTGGCCGCAGGCAAATGAGTCTCAGGTGTGGCCGATCAGCCTGTGATGACTTTCTGCAGGTGTATCGCTTCCTTCACCAGGGCAACACTAATCTGTTCCCGGGACGCTCGTCAGTCACCCGCCCCCCCCCAACCCCTGGTGGAAAGATGTGACAGTAACAAGGGGGAAACTGGGGGTGGTTGGGGAGTGACCCCTGACAGACCTGAGAGAGCTGACCAGATCCATCTGCATTGCCGTTGGCGGTGCCAGCGCGGTGGTGAAGGTGAAATGGAAATCCTGGAGCACGAGGAACCACTGGGTCACCGTGGCATTGGTTTCTTTGGCTCTGGACATCCATTGTATGGCTGCATGATCAGTGAACAGGGTGAACTTTCATCCTAGCAGATAGTAACGCAGCTCCAGGATAGCCCATTTCATGGCGAGAGCTTCCTTCTCCAGCGCAGCATAGTTTTTCTTGGCCGCTGTCAGCTTTCTGCTAATGAATAAAACAGGATGTTCCTCACCATCCTGGAGCAGGGACAAGATGGCTCCCATTCCTGTCTCCAATGCATCCGTTTGTAATGGGAAGGGGCAGCTGTAATCTGGGGCGCGTAGGACCAGTTTGGATGTCAGCGCCTGCTTGATCTCTTTAAACATCTTGTCTGCCTCTCGGCTCCAGACCACTCACTCAATTCTCACTAGACTCCCCGTTGTCGGGCCTTGCACGGCTTATCTGGCCGCAGGCAAATGAGTCTCAGGTGTGGCCGATCAGCCTGTGATGACTTTCTGCAGGTGTATCGCTTCCTTCACCAGGGCAACACTAATCTGTTCCCGGGACGCTCGTCAGTCACCCGCCCCCCCCCAACCCCTGGTGGAAAGATGTGACAGTAACAAGGGGGAAACTGGGGGTGGTTGGGGAGTGACCCCTGACAGACCTGAGAGAGCTGACCAGATCCATCTGCATTGCCGTTGGCGGTGCCAGCGCGGTGGTGAAGGTGAAATGGAAATCCTGGAGCACGAGGAACCACTGGGTCACCGTGGCATTGGTTTCTTTGGCTCTGGACATCCATTGTATGGCTGCATGATCAGTGAACAGGGTGAACTTTCATCCTAGCAGATAGTAACGCAGCTCCAGGATAGCCCATTTCATGGCGAGAGCTTCCTTCTCCAGCGCAGCATAGTTTTTCTTGGCCGCTGTCAGCTTTCTGCTAATGAATAAAACAGGATGTTCCTCACCATCCTGGAGCAGGGACAAGATGGCTCCCATTCCTGTCTCCAATGCATCCGTTTGTAATGGGAAGGGGCAGCTGTAATCTGGGGCGCGTAGGACCAGTTTGGATGTCAGCGCCTGCTTGATCTCTTTAAACATCTTGTCTGCCTCTCGGCTCCAGACCACTCACTCAGGCTGCCCCTTCCTGGTCAGGTCTGTCAGAGGGGCGGCTATGGAAGAGAAGTTGGGGATAAAACAACGATATTACCCCGCCAACCCCAAAAAAGCTTGTACCTGAGTCTTGGTGTTGGGGCCGGGGGGCCGCCTGCACAACTTCAGCTTTCTTTTCTTGTGGTTTGATCAGGCCCCCGCCCACATGAAACCCAGGATACTCTTCCTCGAATAGAGCCAATGTGACATTTGCGAGGGGTTGGCGGTTAGTCCGGCCCTCCGGAGTTCCCCTAGCACCCTCCGCAGATGGTCCAAGTGATCCTCCCACTGCTCTGAATGGATGACCACGTCGTCGATGTACACTGCCACGTATTGCTGATGCGGCCGCAGCAGAATGTTCATTAGTCTCCGGAAGGTTGCAGGAGCACCGTGAAGGCCAAAGGGAAGGGTCAGATATTGCCAGTGACTGTTCGTAGAGAAATTGGTCTTGGGCTTGGCGTCCTCCGTCAGTGGCACCTGCCAATATCCTTTTGAGAGGTCCAAGGTTGATATAAAGCGGGCCCTCCCCATGCGATAGAGTAGTTCATCCACATGTGGCATCGGGTATCCATCGAATTTTGACACTTTTTTTTTTTGAGGCGGCGGAAGTCATTGCAAAAGGAGGGTGCCATCCGGTTTTGGGAACAGGACAATTGGGCTGGTCCATGGACTGCGGGAAGTTTCAATTACCCCCAACTTCAGCATGTGTTGAATCTCTTCCTCAATATGCTGCCAACGAGCCTCTGGGATCCAGTAGGGCCATTGCTTAAGCCCCTTTCACACTGCACGTCGGACCCGCAATATTCCCGTAACATTGCCTGGTCGCCTTCTGTGTGAAAGCAACCACGTCCCGGAATTGATTACCGAATCGAACCCGGGTCGGGGACATAGTAACATTGCGGTAATCGATCCGGAACGAGCGCTGTGTGAACAAAAGCCAGATCTAATTCCGTATCGAAGTGATGACGCGCGTTATTGCGCGACTCTTTTACCGGCTGTTTTGAAGGAAGATCAACATTCGCGACGAAAACATATGTGCAAACTGTAATGAAGCAGAGATCAGTTAGTTCCTCACTTTCCGCGCTGACGCAGAGATCGTTTGCTTGCTTCAGTTAAAGTATAACGTGCCAAGCGTTGTCGACTCGTACATTACACGTCACGCGCTGATGTCACGTGTCGTTACGGGATCTTCACGGGTTGTTTGTGAAAGCACGCACATATACCGGGTCATCACTGGCAGTGTGAAAGTGCCAAATCTAGCGACCAGGGAACAATTACAGGAACACTTTACCCCTGTATTTGCTGGAATGGCAGTGTGAAAGGGGCTTTAGTGACGACCCCTTGTGGCATTTTGATGTTATGCTGGAGGACACTGGTTCGCCCGGGGACTGCGGAGAACACATCCGAAAAACTGATTGATCAGGTTTTGCAACTCCACTTTCTGACCAGCTGACAGGTTGGAGTTTGTGTCCATGGTCACTGGTTCCACAACGGCGAGGGCGGCCGTTTGGTCCCGGGTTTTTTCCCATCTCTTGAGCAAGTTGATATTATATATCTGCATGGGGTTCCATTTTCCTTGTTGGCGCACCTGATATGTCACCAGACCCACTCTTTTTATGACCGTGTAGTGCCCCTGCCAGGTGGCCAGAAACTTGCACGCTGCTGTGGGTACCAGCACCATCACCTGATCTCCCATTTGGAACTCTCTCGGCTGGGCGGGCCGGTCAAAATGACATTGTTGGGCTCATTGTGCTTTGGCCAGATGGTCTCAGACTAATGGCATTACCCGTTCAATCCTCTGCCGCATTTCGGTAACATGTTTGACTAACAAACGTTACGGAGAAGGCTGCTGTTGTTCCCAAGTCTCTTTGGCGACATCCAGTAACCCCCTTGGCTGCCGGCCGAACAGAAGCTCAAATGGCGTGAAGCCTGTGGACGCTTGGGGGACCTCTCGGACTCCGAACAAGACGTATGGCAGCATAATGTCCCAGTCCTGTTTATCTTCTGCGGCCTCACGTCTCAACATTTGCTTGAGATGATAGACCGATGTCCTAAGTTGCTTCACCCGGAGCAACCGGTTTGAGGTCGACTATTAGCCGGGACATGAATCCCTGATTGGTCAGTATCTCTGCTGGGATGCCGACTCGGCTGAAGAACAGGAATAGCTCATGCATGTTTCTTCGCATGTTACGACTAATAACATATTCTTGGTGGTGGCCTTCCTATGGGGAATGGCTTCCGGATACCTGGTGGCGTAGTCGACAATCACCAGGATGTGTTCGTGTCCCCGGGCTGACTTCGGCAACTGTCCCACCAGATCCATCCCAATGTGCTCGAAGGGCTCCCCTATAATTGGCAGCAGAATTGGCAGAGTTTGGGGAGGCAGTTTTATGGCAGACGGAACAGACTTGACAAAACAGCTTCACTTCTGCGTCCAACCCTGCCCAATGAAACCGATCACGAATGCGCTGCGTGATGTTTGCTGCCCCCAGGTGTCCAGCCAGGGGGTGTGTGTGTGCCAAATGCAGGACAACTTCCGTTTTTGACTGGGGGATCACCAGTAAAGGTTTTTCAACCCTCCTCCACTGGGCAACCCAAAAGAGCAGGCAGTTCTCCACAATAAAGTGTGGGAGAGGATGGGGTTTTGGCTGGATATCCCTGCCCTCTAGCGTGCACACTTGTGTCCAGCAGTGTTGCAGTCTAACGTCTTCCCGCTGAGCTTGGCCAAACAAGCCCCCTCCAGTGACCTGTTGGTAGACATCATTTAAAAGATGATTAGTTTGGGAGGGGGACTCACCATCTCTCCCACTGTCCGAATCCAGGAGAATGGGCTGGCGGCGCGTCTTCCGTTGTGTGCGTTGCCCTCGACAGGCTCTTCCAGGGCTGACAGGCTGGGTAGCAGTGACCAACAGGGTCTCAAAGCCCGGCCAATCTCTCCTGAGCAGCACGGGCACTGGCAAGTCCCTCATTACTCCGACTTCTACCGGCCAGGACCCTGGGGCGGCAGAAACAGTGACGCAGCGGGTGGGGACCTGTTGCGTGTCCCCATGTATGCAGGTTATTGGAAACTGGACCTTACTGTCACTCAAGGGAAGAAGAACATGGGTTTGGACCAGGCTCACAGTGCTACCGGACTCTAACAGGGCCTTGAAGGCAGGAGGCGATCGATCACCACGCGTTCCAGCACTTGTGCAGCCGTGGGGTCTCCATCCATTAAGCAATGTTGCGCCAATCTTGTCAGCTCCGCAGCCTGGGCACTAGCTGGTACACAGGGTTGGAAGACCCACTCGTGGAATTGTTGGGCCACACACATCGGTGACAGCCCCATGTGAGGCAGGATTTCCCATTTTACGTCATCATATCGGTCCGCCAAAGCCATGGGTAGGCTGAAAAAGGTCCGCTGCACTTCTCCCATGAGCGGGGGGCCAGGGCTCGTGCCCAGTCATTGCGTTCCCATGCCTTCACGGTCGCTGTGTTCTCGAACATTTGAAGATAGATCTCCACATCATCGTGAGCTGACATTTTGGGCAGCAGCTGGGCAGCTTGTATGCCACGATCTAACATCGGAATGTGATGTGGCCGGCTAGGCGGAGGGCGGCGAGCTCCTATAAATTCTGCTCTTATTTTGATTTTCAATAGTAAAATAGTATACATAAAAGCAATGGCTGCTAAAAATTAAGCTTTGCCATCGCAGAACTAAATTCAATTTTGAAATCAATTAATAAAAAAAAAACATTTATTTTAAATTGTAATATTTCACATTATTGCTGTTTTTAATTAAAAAACCACATTCTATTTCATGCATACTGAGTTTTTTACACTGTTAAAGAGTTGGATTCCCATGCTAAACATGGACAAAGTTTCAAAAATTAAGTTGTACGTTTGAAGGAATATTTTTGTTCCCAAAATACTCCTTCCGGTTAGTCACAAGTTTCGTAAAGTTTTTTTTGAGTATGGCTCTGTGTGACGTTAGATGGAGCGGAATTTCCTAATATGGGTCCTAAGGGCACGTCTGCCAGAAGAGCGCGCGCTCCCGTATAGCAAAGCACTGAGAGGCTGAGCACAGACATTCATTCACTGATCAGAGTGAGAGCGTCGCGAAAAGTCACAAAAGAAGTGTGTTTTTGGTTGCCAGGCAAGACAACCCTGCACAGATTACCAAAAAAAAAAAAAAAAAAAAAACAGCATTAAGGGACCAGTGGATGGAGTTTATTTTTACAGAGCATCAACAGAGTTGTGCAAGTGCTTTTGTTTGTTCCCTGCATTTCGAAGATGCTTGTTTTACAAACAAGGCCCAGTTTGACGACGGATTTTCATATCGTTTATTTCTTAAGGATGATGCAATCCCAACGAAAAAGGGTCACGATCGTGTGTTGGAACCGCAGGCGGTGAGTAAAACTGCTTAAAATATCTCTGCCTCCTTGTTACTGAGTCCGCCTCCCATGCAGGAGACCCGGGTTCGAGCCCCGCTCGGAGCGGGTCGTTGCTGCTGCTCTTGTTCAGTTTCAGCCTCGGGATCTGATTCTGGATCATAAATACGGCTGAATTTGACTGTTATCCATGGTTTGTTTTGGATGATGGTTTTTTTTCCTCACGGTAATGTCACAACTTCCAAACGCTCTCAACGCAAAAGCCTACTGGCGCTCATGATTCTTTAGCTCCGCCCACACGTCACGCCTCCAGCCGGTCGTGTTTTTCAGGGAAAAATCGGTACAGACTATCTTTCTCTTATGAATATAATAAAACTAAAGACTTTTTGGAGTTATGAAGGATGCAGTACTACTCTATAGGTACTCAAGATTAACAGGATATTGAGTGAAAATGAGCATTTCACCCCCCCTTTAAAGCATCCTATGTCTATATGACTCTCTTCTTTCAGACGAATCCAATGGGACTTATATATGAAAAATTATCCTTGCTCTTCCAAGCTTTAAAATGGGAGTTGACAGGTGTTTTTAATTTTTATCTAAACAGTCCAAAAGTAGTCAAATAAAGCACATCCATCCCTAATATTACGTTCCTCACAGGGCTCAGTGAGGTGAACAAAGGCCTCCTGTAGCAAATCGATATATTAAAAAAGAAAAAAAAATAATATTTAAAATGTTATAAACACTTTTCTCTCACTTCCACTAAATGTTTTATGAGTAAGCCGTTCCGGGTGGATATTTATCAAATATATAAATATTTTTCTAATAAATTTTTTTTTTGGATGGAAGCGCTTCATTCGACTACTTCTGGACTGTAAAAACAACCACCTGCCCAGTGCCATTCTAATGCCTGGAAGAGCACGGATAATTTTTATTAGAACTCCTATTAGATTTGTCTAAAAGAAGAACATCAAATACACCTAGGATGCCTTGGGGCTGAGTAGTATTTTTTTGGTGAACTAACCCATTAAGTTGCCTCAGAGTTTTTTATTTTTATTTTGTGGGGAATAATATTAAGTGTCTGACCTGATTCCAGTTATATTTCCCTTTACATCATGCACTATCATTTAAATATTGTATTTATTTATTTTTATTTTTATTTTTTGGAGCTAGTTAACTTAACTTTAATGGTTAAATTGACTGTTTTAGAAGACCACGTTAGAAGAACTTCATGGCAGTTAATTAAATTGAAAATAATATTTTAAATGAAATTAAAAAAAAAATTGTTTATTGATGCTGCTGATGAGCTCCATTCAAACCAAATCCAATTAAACCAAATCATTCTTGTCGCAGAACTATAGAAAGCAATTCCAGATGTCCAATCGCAGAGCATTTCTTTCCCCTATAATTCTTACTTTGAGCTCATGCTTGCTCCCTGTAGTGACAATAGGTCAAAAACCATGTGGATCTTGACCTGAAGATAGTATTATAGTGATAGTATTTTCCCATGTTACTTGTTGTACACCTCATACTTATTACTCACCATCAAGAGCACCAGCACACATTTCTGTCAGAACAGACATTCTTTCGATGTGAGTGTCTGGATGTGGCACAAGAGAAGTCCATCACACTCAGTCATTGGCAGAGTGATGTGATATTAGATTGCATTGTGTCCTGGTGATTGAATGGTCTGGCTATATCCTAAAAACCCTTGTGGCTACTAAACCTGAAACCGTCTGACCAGTGATGTGCTATAGAATGTAATGATGGATGCCACTTATAAGCTGTTTTAAAGTAATAGTTCACCCCCAAATTAAAACTTGCTGAAAATGTATTCACCCTCAAGCCATCCATGATGTAGATGTGTTTGTTTAATGGAAACAGATTTGAGCAAATATAGCATTACATCACTTCTTTACTAATGGATCCCCTGCAGTGAATGGGTGCCGTCGGAATGAGAGTCCAAACAGCTGATAAAAACATCACAATAATCCACAAGTAATGTAAATGCTCTAGTAAAGTGAAAAGCTGTGTGTTTGTAATAAACAAATAATAAATATTTTATAATTCTAAAACATTGTTTCTTGACTAAAATAAGTCCTCTCTCTATAGTATTGCTTTCTCCAGGTAAAGATGTATTCTAATCTGAATCAAGAGAGAAAAATGCACTGATCAAGCATTGATTACAAGCACTGAAAACAGTTCTAAACAAAAATGCTGGTGGCTTACGATGTTCATTTTTTATTTGACTTCTGGATTACTTGTAGATTATTGTGATCATCAACTGTTTGGACTCTCATTCTGACAGCACCCATTTACTGTAAAGTTTAATTTGTCCAAATCTGTTCTGATGACTATACTCATCTAAATCTTGGCCTTAGGGTGAGTAAATTTTCAGCAAATTCAAATTTTTGCATGAGCTGTATGGTTCATCGACAGTAATGTCTATGTTTTCCCCCCATGTTGACTCATTTAATAACATCATTAATATTATTAGAGCAGCTGTTATTGCAATGGTTCACTTTTAGACTAAAAAAATATTGTTACTGTGGCTGAAAAAACAACGACAACAACAAAACAGGCCGAAGTATCTTCCTCTTGCTTTAATGAGACACCTGAGCTTGTTTGTCTGTAACACAGCTTGACATTCCTGGTTGCAATCATAGAGAAACTTTTTCTGAGAAAGTCCTAATGGTGAATTTATTTATAAATGAAATCCAGGTGGGACTTTGGTTAACAAAAGTAAAGTCATTTTTATTCTTTGTATGGTGGAATATAAATAAAGCAAACTCAACAAGCATGAAATGAGCAATGAACAAGTCAGTACAGATTTTAATGAGAAGTTACCAATTTATGACTTACAGAGTGAACAAAGTAAATTAGAATCTTTTAGAGTTCCAAAATAGCTAGATACCTTCTTAAGTGGCCAATGGAAGAAATGTTAATTAATCTGATCGTAAGCTACACTTAATGAAAGAAGATAAAGGAAGAAAAATTATTATTGGTTTCATGTGCAATATTTGTAATTAACTTTTGTTCTGTTTCGTTCGTCCTCAAAATATGCACTATTCTCTTATTTATCACTTATTCGAGGATGCAAATGCTAGATTAAAGGATTACTTCCCCCCAAAATTTACTGGAAATGTAATCACCCTTGTCTCATTTAAGATATAGGTGAGTTTGTTTATATATAAGAACTGAGTTGGAGAAATTAAGCATTAAAGCACATCACTTAATGACACATCACTCCCGGATGCACTCATTCATTTTTATTCACATTTTTAATTGCAGAATGACACACCTGCACAAAAACTGCCCATACTTCCCAATGACCAGGTGCTCTGTCTGTCCCCAGCCGTTGTAAGGAAGACCCTATCTAGGACTAACCCACGCAAGGCTGCAGGTCTTGACAACATACATGGCCGTGTACTGAAAGACTGTGCTGCACAGCTGACAGATGTCCTAACAGATATATTCGCTTAACCAGGCAGGCGTCCCCACATATCTCAAATCCACAACCACCATACCAGTACCAAAAAAATCAGCTGTGTCCTGTTTAAACAACTACATTCCCATAGCACTGACCCCAATCATGATGAGGTTCTTTGAGAGGTTAGTCATGCACAACATAAAAACCAGCCTCCCCACTCCACCTGACTCTTACCAACCTAGAATATAAAGACTCCTATGTCAGAATGCTGTTCATTGACTTCAGCTCAGCATTCAACACAATAATCCCATAACAGCTCATTAAGAAACTAAACCTGCTGGGCCTCAACAATTCTCTCTTTAATTGGATCCTGAACTTTCTAACTGGTAGACCTCAGTCAGTCCGTGTCGGCCACAACACCTCAAGCACTACCACACTGAGCACAGGTGCCCCACAAGGCTGTGTGCTCAGCCCGCTGCTCTCCACGATGCAGACCCACGAATGCACTGTCGTGGGTCACTGCATTTCTATATGGGGAATTCGTGGCCTAGTGGTTAGAGAGTTTGACTCCCAACCCCAAGGTTGTGGGTTCAAATTTCGGGCCGGCAATACCACAACTTAGGTGCCCCTGAGCAAGGCACTGAACCGCCAACTGCTCCCCGGGTGCTGCAGCATAAATGGATGCCCACTGCTCCAGGTGTGTGTTCATGGTTTGTTCACTGCTGTGTCTGTGCACTTTGGATGGGTTAAATGCAGAGCATGGGTCATGCACACGGCTTTATGGCTGTACTGCTGGCTGAATGGTGTGGCACTAACAACCTGTTCCTGTATTATATGCTGTTTTGCTAAAAAAATCATAATTTTTGGTGTCTTTGATAATTCAATAACTTTCTAATAAATCTGTACCATCCACCCGAAAAAGAAAGCCCAAACATGCGGTTTAGTGAATGAAAGATGTGAATTTCCAATAGTTTTCTGTCCTCCACTGACAATACTTTACATTACAACATATTTCCTTTTAAAATCATAGGGCACTGTTGTGTGATGCATCAGAGTTGGTCTTCTTAGAGATGTTTGTCTGGAACACACTGACTTTAACCTCACTGTGTTGATTGAAAGAAAGTCTATTCATCCTCTGAACACATGGCGAAAATAGATTTGAATCAATGCAAGTTGCTTAGCAAGGCTCAACTGATAAAAATGAGAAAATAGTTTTGTAGAGTTTTGTCCTCAAAATCAAAGCTGCATTGTATTCATATTTTCATGGGAGCCATCATTCCTTCCCAAGAAAACCAGTTCTGAGCACTTGGCCATTGATTGTATCTTAGAAAATGTACTCGGTTACTAACTTAACCTCGGTTCCCTGAAATACAGCAATGAGTACTGTGTGGAAGACGCTTATGGGAAAAGCTCATTTTTTCTCTTCTGAACTGAAGCCTTATTCATTCATGCAGTGAAACTGCATGGCCAGCAGTGGTACTGCATGAACCTATGGCAGCGAAGCCTGCCAAAATGGGCTGGGAATATGGCTATATATTGGCCGCTTCGCCACAGGAATTCAGGTTACTTTGACTGAAGCGACGACTGAGTCGTGCAGCCTTTTAGCATGGCAAGGAACGCAGTACTCGTTCCCGTATTTCAGGGAACCAAGGTTATGTTAGTAACCGAGTATGTTCCCTTTCAATACTTCACTCATACTGCATCGAAGACGCTTATGAGAACCCAGTTCAATGATGCCATGCTAAGAAGGGGGGACAACCAATGCAATCATACTTGATCTGTGATACCAAGATATGACAATAGCAACTAGGAGCAGAATAAGCTCAATGAGGTTACGTCTGGCCTAGCCTGACCATCCCGTGTTCGTATCGCCTCAGTACCAAAGGGATCGAGTGCATACGAGCAGAGTTTGAGTCTTGGGCAAAGAATGGCCAAGAGCATGCAAATGAGGAACAAAAAGGTGACCTTTACACAGAAAGTACTCTAGCATGAAGTGCCAGGATGTCTAGATTATAAAATCTAGCAAATGTGGACGGCAAGTTCCAACCAGCCGCCGCACAAATTTCTGCGATAGTCACACCACTAGACCATGCCCAGGACGAAGACACTCCTCTCATCGGATGGGCTATTACTCCAACTGGGTGTTGCAGGCCCAAAAAAGAGTAGGCTAGCTGGATTGCATCCACAATCCACTTTGAAAGCCTTTGCTTTGAGACTGGAAACCCTCTGGCGTGGTTTCCCAAGCATATGAAGTGCTGCTCTGAACGCCTTATCGGTGCAGAACACTCTATGTAGACTTTTAGAGCCCTCACTGGGCAAAGTAGATTTTGTAATGTGTTTTGTAATGCAGAGGGAGTGACCATTTGTGCTCTAAAAGGTGTGGAGAACACCTTTGGTAAATAGCCATGCCTTGGTTTCAGGACGACCTTCGAGTCATTAGGCCTGAATTCTAGGCAATTAGTGGGGCTACAAGAAGAACCCTGCATCTCTGGTCCATGACCCGCCTGATTACTTGGGGAATCAGAGGAACCGGAGGAAAAGCGTAAAGAAGACGGTTGGGCCAGTCCTGGGACAACGCGTCCTCGATCTTGGAAAAATATGTTGGGCAATGAGAGTTGTCTTTTGAGGCGAAGAGGTCTATTTCCGCTTTGCCAAAGACGTCCCATATCTTCTGAACTGTCTGCGGGTGGAGCCTCCACTCTTATGAGGAGACTCTGTTTCTTGACAACATATCCGTGCCCTTGTTCAGTTTGCCCGGTAGATGCACTGCTCTCAGAGACCCCAAGTTGCTCTTGGTCCATTGCAGCAGTCGCGACGTTAGTCTGAAGAGATGAGTCGATAACAAGCCCACCTTGGTGATTTATGTAAGAGACAACTGTCATGCTGTCTGATCTGACCAGCACGTGGTGGCTCTTTAGGTCTGACAGAAGCTCTGGCAGGCTCGTTGAACTGCAATCATCTCAAGGCAGTTGATGTGAAGCCTGCTCTCCTCTTTCGACCATCGGCCAAAAGCGGGTTTTCCTTTGCACAGCGCGCCCCAACCTTTGTTGGACGCGTCTGTGGAGATCAATTTCCTTCTGACTCACCTTGATATTCAAGCGTCCGTGACACCACGCATGAGGTGGAACACGCGGTTTCAGCCAGCATTGGAGGGGGTGCATATGTAGCAGCCTGAGCTCCAGCACCGGCAATGCTGCTGCCATAAGAGGGGCGAGAAGCACCTATTTTGAAAGAGGCCGCGAGTCACTGAGCGTGGCGACATCCGGGCCAGACTCAGTGGCAGCGAGAAGTTTGGCCTGGAAGACTTGTAGCACTGTTGTAGTTGTAAATAAATAAATATAAAGAATTTTGTTTTTATTTCAGTGTACCACTTGCCTTTACTTTTCCTGGATAAGAAAAAAATCAGTTCCCCAATTTGATGTGTCATAAGCTTGCACTAAAAACATCCAAAAGCAGAGTGAAGCGGGTGGATGGATGAAAGCTAGATGCAGTGAGATGGAGAGAGAGTGATGGTGTCTGAGTGCATGACACAGCCATCCTGTCTTGTCCTTTTTTCTCCCACTTTGATTTGAAAGAGGCACGATTAATATTCTGGAAAGTGCAGCTTTATGCTGCCGATGCCCAGGAGTGCAGATACACAGGTTATATTTACCAACACACAGATCGCTCTCTTGATCTTTCTTTACCCCTGTTGTATCTAAATGGAAGCACATTCTATTAATGCCTGACTCTTCATCTGAGCCCTGTGAGCCAGCTGCCGTGCATAACGGTCATTCTGCTGTTGCCTGCCGGAGGGGTGAGATCCCCAGGGCAGATGGTTAATATATTTTTAAAAGCGCACAGCTTGTCTACATCATTACGCAGTGAGAGCGCGGCAAACGTGCGGCACATATCATCTTGACGGTGGGCTGATAGATGCAGAGGCAGGGCTGGAAATGGCCTGCAGGTGAAAGGAGAGCAGAGAGCTGACACTTACTGCATTCCAAATGTGGGAAGATGAGCATTAATGAGCTGTGGGAAGAGAGAGAGATTGATCTCTAGTATCAGAATCCCATTAGAGCTGCAAAGCCTTGAGTTCGCTCTCAATTATTGGTCATTGGCTCGATGACGGGTTTATGTCTTGATGGACTGTATACAGATTTATGATGAGGATAAAACTCGGATTCATAGCCAGTTGCTAATGAAAACTCTGCAAAGCATCATATTCGCCCTGATTATTTGCTGCAAGTTTTAGAAGCACTTTACAGAGCCGTAAAAGTTATTATTTAGAACTGAAATTGGCCTTTATTTGCTGTCAACAACGGATTATGTTAACGGTTTGAATGATATAATCACATCATTAGGAGGTAAAGTTTTGTAATCCTTCATTATTAGTGGTGACAGTAGTTGACCTAAAGTAGAAAACACTTTATCTTTATCACAAAAAGCTAGTATTACAAGATAGTATAGTTAAAAATTAATATACATTTATACAAGCATTTACATGTTTGGGGTCAGCAGTGTTGCCAAATCCTCAGTTTTCCCATGGAATGGCTACTTTTGGAATGTTGGTGTGTTTCTTTCTTTCTTTTTTTTTTCTTTTTTTTTACGGGTTTTCACCTTTCTGGAGTCTAACCAATCTCCCCTTTCTGTAATGTGATTTTGCTTCAGGGAACTTCAATGAAGTGGAAAACATTGTTGGAAAAAATGCGACTGGGCATTTTTTGGGGCTAGTTTTAATTAGCAATTGGACTGGTTCAGTATAAAAAATATTCCCCCTTTTGTTCAAAATGCAGTAAAACAGGAATAATAACAGATTTTTTTTTTACATATATTATTTAAAATAGCTAAAATAATAAATAATACAATTTAATATATATTAAAATATTAACTTATTCCAATGATGCAAAGCTTGATTGCTCCAGTCTTCAGTGCCACATGATCCTTCAGAAATCATTTTGTTATGCTGATTTGCTGCTCAAGTAACTTCTCTTATAGTTGTGTTGCATTTTCATGGCAACTCTGATATATTTTCTTCAGGATTCTTTGATGCAAAGTCCAAAAGAACAGCATTTATTGGAAATATAAATCTTTTTTTAAACATTACAAATGTGTTTATGGTCACATCATTGTATTAATTTAATGTGTCCTTGAAGAACAAAATCGAAAAGAAACTTACTCCAAATGTTTGAACAGTATATATAATTTCATAATACACTGAAATAGTTTTTTTGTTTATTAGTTTAGCTATTTATTTTTACTGTATTGTTTCAGGAAAGTAGTTACGCTAAATGACTTGTTCTACTGGCTATTGATAAAAATAATAATAAGTCTGTTTCTTTCTTCTTAAAACACATCAAGGGTACTTCTCCCTCTGCAAACATTATATCGAGTGATTTGGCAGTGTAATCTAAATCTTGTTGAGCAGGTCACTGCTGTTGGACCCGTCTGTTCAATCATGTTTAAAACAAAACAGCACTTTTTTAAAGTGATAATACAAATAATTCTTGTTCTTTTTCAAGGACTTCAAAAATAAACTTTGTAGCAGCTCTAAAAAGTTATTTTTCTTTTCTTTTTTCCCCCTTCATTT
The DNA here is from genome assembly GCF_023724105.1 of Carassius gibelio. Classification (NCBI taxonomy): domain Eukaryota; kingdom Metazoa; phylum Chordata; class Actinopteri; order Cypriniformes; family Cyprinidae; genus Carassius; species Carassius gibelio. The sequence continues at coordinate 6,004,591 of NC_068400.1, forward strand.
TAGTCTCTAAGTTTTGTTCCTAGGTATACCTGGAACTGAGTGGAAATGCAAACGCAAAAAACAGTTGTTTTAGCTATCTCTTTATTATTCTGTCATAATTTCATAATACACTGAAATAGTTTTTTTGTTTATTAGTTTAGCTATTTATTTTTACTGTATTGTTTCAGGAAAGTAGTTACGCTAAATGAATTGATCTTAATTTTAGAAATAGATTTTTAGTGTAACTTGGTATTTTTAGTGATATCACTCATATACACATACATTTATTTACATTTATGCATATGCATTTAGCTACATACTAGCATTTTATTTAGATTTTTTACCAGTATGTGTGTTCCCTTGGAAATGAACTCAAAACCTTATTTGCGTTGCTAACAAAATACTCAAATCTGTATTGTTGAGTAAATGGAGAGACTTTTTAGTGTCCACTTATGTTGTGCATTTAACTAACATATCTTTGCTTTTACAAAAAAAAAAAAAAAAAAAAAAAAAATGCATAAAATATAATTAAATAATAAAATCATTTTGCTGTGTCATAGTACAGGTTTTCCCACATTAATCCCATTTTAAGGTTAACTTCTCAGAATGGCATTTATAGCTCACATGATTGGCTCAAACATTCTGCTCCCATTAACAAAGGTCCTGCGCCTGCCAAGCAACTGCCAGTGAGATGAATGTGAATGCTAATGCTTTCTCCAAGTATCACAGACCTCCTCAGTCGGCCACCATGAGGCCACCTACACCATGTAGAATAAGTTCTTTTTTCTAGGCCATTGATATGACTGGAGTCATGTCTCATGTGAGCTGGCATCATTTTAAACACACTTTTTACTATTTAAAGCACTATTCATTGCTTGTGTGAAACATATAATGAGATAAACATTACCGAGAGCTCCTTTAATTATATAGTGGGTGTTAAACAATGAGAACAGATTTTGAAGACTTAGTTTCAGTTTTAATGACTAAGCTGCAAAGAACGACAAAACTGGCACACAGCTTCCTGTTTGCTAAAAGTAAATATCTCAAAGCTAGTTTCATCTTACATGAGCAGTTGTAGTTGTCTTCACAAGGGGAATATCCTTTTGATCACCACCGTTTTCAGATCATCTTACATCCTGAAAGGAGGCCATTCTGCTTCCGCACCAAATCTCTCTCGTTTGCACGACCTTTTGTCTTTATCTCGTTGCTCCCTTCCTCCCATCTCTTATTTTCTTCCTCTCTCTGTGGAGGTCCCATGACAGTCGAGCAACACTTCAAAAAGTGCTTAACGCCAGCCAACAGTACACTCATTCTCTGAGACAGGAGGACCACAAAGCGGAAGTTTGGAAGTGTTTGGGAGGAGATGCGTGGATGCCAGTTGATTGTGGAGGCTCTCAGCCCTGTCCAGTAACGTTTGGCAGCTCCATGCGTCTTCAGTAGGCTGCGCTTTCATGTGTTTTATCTCCCCGCGTCCCTCCTGAGTGCATGGCCGTTTCGGCTGGTGGCGAGGCCAGGATGTAAAACGCAGAGATGCTTACGAACAAGCCTGGCTGTTTTCAGAAAGTTTGTAAAGAAAGCCTCAAGGACACAACCTCGCCCCGAACGTGACTTGTTCTACTGGCTATTGATAAAAATAATAATAAGTCTGTTTCTTTCTTCTTAAAACACATCAAGGGTACTTCTCCCTCTGCAAACATTATATCGAGCGATTTGGCAGTGTAATCTAAATCTTGTTGAGCAGGTCACTGCTGTCTGTTCAATCATGTTTAAAACAAAACAGCACTTTTTTAAAGTGATAATACAAATAATTCTTGTTCTTTTTTTAAGGACTTCAAAAATAAACTTTGTAGCAGCTCTAAAAAGTTCTTTTTCTTTTCTTTTTTTCCCCTTCATTTTAGTGTCTAAGTTTTGTTCTTAGGTATACCTGGAACTGAGTGGAAATGCAAACGCAAAAAACATAAATTTACAATTATTGGCTGTGCCTTATTTTGTTGATTGTTTTCTCCCTTCCCTCAGAAAAAACTGTTGCAGAGAATATTCTGTCAGCTACTGCTGAGATCAGACCTATACGTTTGATTATTTTTGTGTGTGCATATACTATATGTTGCATATAGAAAAATAACTACTTTACACTCCAAATGCTCCTCTCATTCTCCCAATTAATTGATTATGTCTACAAGTGCAGGACGCATGTTAACAAGATGGCAGCTTTGCCATATAGTCCGTTCTCAGTTATCCAGAATTTGTATTTATTTTCCCTCTGCAGAGACATCAGTGATTTTATTGACTTTGAACATTCCGCGGATCCCTGCACGCAGCCTGCAGGCAGAAGCAGCCCAGAGCATCACACCCTCATCCGCACACAGCACTTCAAACAAGCTTACATTTCTGAAGAAAATATGAGTGCTGCTTGCATGCACTGCGAGTGGGTGCTAAGATGTTCAGTGTTTTTTTTTTTAGCTCGTTGCTATGTGGTTGCTAGGGCATTCCTAGATGATCGCTGCAGTATTCTGGGAAGTTACTTTCTGGCAGAATTCCAAACATTTAGGCCTAAATTTAAAATGTATATATTTAAATTGCATATTAAGTTTTCATACCATTTTAATAAACAAGATAATACACTTAGTTCAATGCATCTTTGTAAATTATAATTAGTGAAACATAAGAAAGCAGTATGTTTACATTCATTTTGCCATTATTTGTAATAATCCAGTGAGATTTTTGTTTACACAAGGAGTCTGACAGCAGCCAGTGCTCCACACAGAGATCTGATCTCATCATCTCATGACATGAAGAAAACAACCAGCTGAGACTAAATCCAGAAGAACTCTGCCAGCGTTTCCAAGATGCTTCAAGAAACCTAGCTGCAAAGCTAAAGTACTGTTAAAAGTTTAAGGCACTTGTGTAAAAAAAAAAAAAAAAAAAATAGATAAATAGAATAGAAAAATAGATTTTCTTTATCAATTAACTACTATTAGCTAAATTAAATCAACATTTTGTTTGACCATCCTTTGAGTTTAAAGCAGCTCTTACTCTAGGTGCATCTGTGCTTAGTTCAGGTATCTTTGCAGGTAGGTTTCTTGAAGCAAGGTCATTTTTTAATACTTTTTTTTTTTTGTTTTGTTTTACGGTTTTTGCCTGCCATGTGATTTTTTTCCTTTTTATGATTAACAAAGATTGAACAATACAAGATGTGAGCTGAAGTTCATACTTATGATAAGGTGTTTGGAACAGTAGATCAGTGCTTAAAAAATATTCCATTATATTATTAATAATAAATATAAATAATATAATAATAAGAAAAAAATAATAAGCAAATAAAGAAAACTCTCATTATATAAATATATATATATATATATATATATATATATATATATATATATATATATATATATATATATATATATATATATTATATTAATTATTATTAATACAATAAAAAAAAAATCGTACCCCAAGCACAGCCTAAGAATAGAATAGAATAAAATAGAATAGAATAGAATAATGGTGAAGAATCTGGTGACTTCTCAAGTCGTACTTACTCAAGAACAAGAAAAATTCAGAGGTCACAATCTTTATTACTTTGAAGCGTCTTGGAAAGCATTAACATTGCGGTTGCTTCCAAGGAATTGACTGTGTCACTCTTACTGGCCTGTAAAACATCCACTAAATACACTCTTTAACTACTTAAATATTTTAAAAAGTGTTTTAACTTCGAGAGAGAGCATACTGGAATCTTGAGGTAATGAATAAAATATGTGAACAGGCACTTCACGCTGTTTTTCTAATTTGTCTCAGTGTCCACAGAAATGTTCTGAAGCCAGAATGCGATGTCTGGCCCTACAGGAGCCCACCAGCAGAGAGGAGCCACAGGCTCTCCACATTGCCCTCTAGAGACCGACATATAAACTAAGAGAAATGATGCGCTGTGAAACCTTCCAGACAGTCCCTCGTGAGGGTCATTCAATTCTGTGCTATAAATCAATGAAATATGCCCTGTGAACAATAGACCCTTTTCGGTATGTGTTCTAATAAAGTCCAGTGGAATCTACTGAGTGACCTTTTGGATACTGCCCCATGCTGTGGAGGTTTTGTGCAGATGTCTGAATAGAGTTTACTAAGAGGTTCCGTTTGCTTTGTGTATTTAGAGAGCACTGCCAATACAGGGATCAATACAGGCACTCATCCGGCTCTCCATGAAGGCATTGTGTGGTTACTTGGACAAAGTGCATTATATGCTTATGCAAAAGGTTTAAAAGGATGAATTTCCTAGAAGCCAGATGTGTCAGATGGGTTACATTCCCATATATATATATATATATATATATATATATATATATATATATATATATATATATATATATATATATATATATATATATATATATATACATAATTTTTAAAGTATTTAAAAATAATAATAAAGTTTTCTTTTTATTAAATGATAAAAAATATTATTTTCAAATAATAGTTATTAATTAGACATACAATATTATTGGAAAAGGAATATATTTAGAAAGTCTGGTCATATTTGTTTTATAGCATTATGCGATATGAATAAATGAAAGGAAATTATTATTATTAGTTTTGTATAATAAAAAAAAGCCTCCTTTGAACTGTTATGGTTTTTAGATGTTTTTTATTATTTATAATGAAAATTATTATTAATTAAATTAAAGTATCTATATATTCCAGTAATGTTTTTGCCTTATGCTAATTTTAAATAATAAATGGTAGAAAAAAATATATATTTGCATGCCTCCATGACACTTTTACCTTTTTTTTAAAAACAGTACTCTTTTAATCAATACTCTCTCTCTCTCTCTTTAATGCATTTGCATTAAATGGAGGCAAAGCTTTAAAAATAATGCAAAAGCATAATAAAAGTATCATAAAAGTGTATATAACATAATATAATATGTCCAAATTATGAATGAATCATTCTTTTGAGTTGATTTTTTTTCTCTCCAATGAATTAGTTGATTAATTTACAGATCAGACTGATATGGTTCTCAAGTTTAGTTCACTGACTCCACTCGAACTGAAACAGAAGATTAGCAGTGAATATTCAGTTAAATATGATCTACAAAGCTATTTTATGACTTCAGAAAACTTAATGCATGATTCATATGAATCATGTCCATGACATTTGGGAAACTTTTTTGAAGCTTGAAAGCCCCAGTCATTTATTGCAGCAAAGTCCATATTATGAATACATCATTTTTTTCATTATAACTTTTTCAAAGAATTGATTCAGTCATGAATCGTTCAATGCACTGACTTCAGTTGCACTTACAGGTGCAGAAAAAAAATAGAATATATTTTTTGTAATTTTATTCAAAAAAGTAAATTTCCTATATTCTAGATTAATTGCACACAAACTGAAATATTGCGAGAGTTTTTATTATTATTATTATTATTATTATTATTATTATGGTTACAACTTACAAAAAAATTATCAAAAGAGTTGAATATTTAATTTTGAGCTTGATTAGTTTGATTAATTTTGAGTATAAGTACTGGGTACCTCTTGGGCTAGTTTAGCACATGAAACAACAATTTTGGGAAAGACTACTGACTTGACAGTTGTCCAGAAGACAATCATCAACACCCTTGTAAGCCACAGGGTAAACCACAGAAGGTCATTGTGGAAAGGGCTGGCTGTTCACAGAGTGCTGTATCAAAATATATTCATAGAAAGTTGACTGGAAGGAAACATGTTTTAGGAAAAGGTACACAAGCAACAGGGATGGCAGCCTTGGGAAGACTGTCAGGAAAAGCAGATTCAAGAACTTTGGAGAGCTTCACAAGGAGTGGACTGAAGCTGAAGTCAATGCATCAAGAGTTGCCACACTCAGATGTCATCAGGAAAAGAGCTACAGCTGTCACATTCCTAGAACAAAGCCACTCCTGAACCATAACAAATCGTCAGAAGCATTTCACCTGGGGTAAGGAGAAAAAGAACTGGACTTTTGCTCAGTGGTCCACAGTCCTCTTTTCAGATGAAAATTAATTTAGCATTTCACTTGGAAATCAAGGTCAGGAGTCTGGAGGAAGACTCGAGAGGCACAGAATCCAAAGTCCAGAGTGAAGTTCAGTGTTAATTTCGTTGACTAAATATTTTCGTCATTATTTTCGTCACGAATATATTTTTGCGGACGAAAACGAAACGAAATCTAAAAAAGAAGGCACTGATGGAGACTAAAACTATGACTAAATTGATTGACATTATCGTCAACGAATAAAGGACGAGACGAAAATAGACTGTGACGAAAATCAAATCAGCAGACTGGAGAGATGCGAGGAATGAACAAAAGAACCGGCAAAATGGAACAGACGAGACTGCATGAGAGAAGAGAACCAATCCGAGCCTGACTTATTGAGAGGTGAAGCGAAGGTTTTCAGTTTTTAAATGAGCTCCCGGGAAGACGGCATTCGAAGAGGTGATGTCTAAAAGAGCGACAAAATGTCCACAGCTCACTTCACGTTTGACGACGAACAAAACAAAACAAAGCGTAAAGCACGCGGAGTGCTCATTCGTGGCAAGAACACAACCAATTTGAATAGACATTTACAGACGAGCCACCTGGACATTTTCTCAAATGTAATTTCACAACGATGTTCTTTTGTTTATTGAGCTAAGCAAAAGTGGAAGACTGCAGTGCGTAGATGTTGTAGCATTAAATATTACGAACTGAAAAGTACTGTAAAATAGCCCCTTCTTCAAGTTAGATGAGAGCACAATACTAATACCTAATATTATGATACATACATTTGATTAATACTAATGTTTAGTATATTTTATAATGTTCTACTTGTTGACAATATCACAAATATTTCTATATTAGTCATGTGAAACGTGAATGTTCACATCCTATCATTATACATACTAATCTAGCAATATTGTAGTATTTAAAACATACAATATTGCTAGACAAATGAATACCTTATAAAATCTTGTAACTTTTTTTATCCACCTAGCTGCCAACTTATTAAATATTTACTTTAAATGTATGCACTTATTGTTCAGCTCAGCTGTAAGCTTTAAGGTCCTGGACCTAACTTTATTTTTCTTTTATTGATGGTCAATTGGCAGCTAGTTATTGTTTACATTATCATGACAGTGTTTGTTGCTGCATAAAAGCTTTTGAATCGAAAATAAAGACACAGTTGTGTTGAAATAAAGTTGAATTTGTGTTTTATATATTTTGGTTAAGTTTGTTTCCTATACCAGCTGTAAAAAAATTGTCTAGTAAATCTGTTATTGATTTAAGTCTTATTTTAGTCGACTAAAATACCAAGCAATTTTAGTCGACTAAAATAAGACTAAAATTAAAACAAATCAGATGACTAAAACTTGACTAAAACTAAAAAGAATTATAGTCAAAAGACTAAAACTAAAACTAAATTAAAATTTTGTGTCAAAATTAACACTGGTGAAGTTTCCGAAGTCAGTTATGATTTGGGGTGCTGTGACATCTGCTGGTGTTGGTCTATTGTGTTTTATCAAGTCCAAAGTCAAAGCACCCATCTACCAGAGATTTTGGAGCTGCTGAAAAGCTTTAGCACCCGCCCACAGTGCCAAAACCACTTCCTGGTTTGTTGACCATGGTATTACTGTGCATGATTGGCCAGCCAACTCACCTGACCTGAAGCTCACAGAAAATCTATGGGGTACTGTGAAGAGGACGATAAGTAACATCTGACAAACAATACAGAGGAGCTGTAGGCTGCTATCAAATCAACCTGGGCTTAAATAACGCCTCCGCAGTGCCACAGGCTGATCACCTCCATGCCACGCCACACTGAAGCAGTAGTGCCAAAGGAGCCCTAACCAAGAATTTAAATTGTATTTATTTACAGAGGTATATGATGTCACACTTGTCCGCGTGTGAAGACGCAAAAAACAAACAAAAAAAAAAAAAAAACATTTGGGTAATTCAATATGGCCAGCTGAAAAAAAAATTATGTGATTAGTCAGTATAAAAAAATTTAAGTTGCAGAGGTCAGAATTTTTTTTTTTTTTTTTTTTACAAGTGTTGCATCGCGCCAAGTACAAATAAAACCATGTTTGCATTTGTGATTGGAGAAATGACAAACAACAAGCACTACTCTACACTGCTCAAAATGCTCATTTGAATCATCAGTGGCAAATCCTTTACACATGTAAACATACTTACAGACTGTGAGTCAGAACAGCCGGCATTGTAGTCTTCTCTCCCAGGATCAGGAAACAGTCCTCCGTAAAATGCACTGCACATCTAAATATTTGTGTTGAACTGTTCTGGAACAGTGTTGTAAACACAACTTAACTGCTGATTTTTAGTTGTGTCCTCTTTTGGAAGGACAAACAAACTATTTTTGCTTTCACAAGGAATCCTACAACCTCTTCACAACTGATCTGGTTCAACTACTGAGTGTTACACTGAAGCAGAAGAACTGCAGTGAATAATTATTTACATATTCAATCTACAAAGCTTTTATTTGAGTTCAGAAGTCTTATAATAACTTTAATGATGCTGAATCTTAAACCCTTCAGCCACCATTTATTGTAGAAATGATCAGCAAAGAATTGATTGATTCAGAGTAATTCATTCATGGATCGGACTGATCTGGTTGAGCTGACTCCAAATGCACTGGATCAGAAGATTAACAATGAATAATGACTGGCATTTTGGTCTGCTCTAGTTCAGCCAAAAATGAAAATTCTGTCATTAGGTACTCACCCTCATGTCATTCCAAACCCGTAAGACCTTCATTCATCTTCGGAAAACAATTAAAAATAAGAACAATTTATTTAGCAATCTTCTCCCTCGAGCTACGTCTTCAGAACTAACCCATTAATGACAACTTTACAATTATTCTGAAGCTTGAAAGCTTAATTCACTTTTTTTTTTTTTTTTGTAAAGCTTGGTGAAAAAAGGTAACCAAAACTAGAATATGTATCAAAATAGCTAATTTTGTGTTAAGTCAAACAGGTTTGGAAGGACATGAGTCCAAATATTTAAAGTATTTTCAGTTTTAGATGAACAAGTCATATAATACAAATTAAAAAAAGGATTGTATAACAGCAATGTTTATGAGATGTTTTGGTGAGATTTATCTTCTAAGGAACTCCTTTGTGAAGTCAGTCGGGTGTTTTAGTGTTTATTTATGAGAAAGGAAAGGCAGCATGCATTGGAGCGTGCATTCAAGTTGCTATCAGGTTTTCAAACCTGGTTGTTTATGGTGTCAAGATAATGTAATATATAATTTACACCAGGCTTATCAGCCTTAATCACACTAAAAATGAGCAATGCATTATGGGGTACCTCTTAACCTCTCACATTAAGTTCACAGCTTATGCTTCCCGCCAATGGGCCGGTTCTAAAAATGAAAATCTCCTGGAGGAGTGTTTCTTTATCAAAGCAGGCGATGCACCCAGAAGAGCATCAGGAGCAGTGAAGAGAGACGGAAAGAAGCCCCTTTCTCTTCTTGTCACTCAACGTTAGACGTGGGTGACACTGTGAAAAGTTTACGCTCTCCCACTGAGATGTGTGAGTATGTGTGTGTGTGCAAAACACAGGACACCTGTCCCTATGTGGAGGGGCTAGAAAATGCCTCAAAATCTGGGTGTTGGAGGTTGAGAGTCCACCATTTGTAATAGGCCATCGGGTTTTGATATGTGCACCTGGGTCCTGTCACAGGAGCTCCGTTCCACAGCTGGAGGAGACAATGGTGTCATTACACCACCCAAAATCCATCACAGTACCAGATAACTCATAATAAGGCTCATATGTCTCAGAGAGAATGCATATGTTTTTACTAAGTGCATTTGACAATGGATGCATGTGGAAAACCCCTACTAGGGAATCAAATACCTGCTTGCAGATATGTCAGAAATCCAGGCAGAAAAGCAAAAAAGATAACCCACCCACGCTGAGACAGATTAGTGTGTGCGGTGGATGACTTCCACCATGCCAAGCACCTTTTGATTTATATGTTTGCACTGCAAAGTGCTATGCATTTTCCACCAGGATGCTCTTGCACGTGCAAAATAATAAGCATCTTCTTTTTTTTTCTGAGCTAACTCGTGCTAGAGTTTGGGATGCTTTCAGTCTCTTGTCTTGGACAAATCTGGCAAAGCCTTTGAGTTTAATAACAGCACTAACTTACTGCTTATCAAACTGAATGTGAATTTTTAAAGACAAGTTTCCATTAAAGGAATGCCAAAGGGGATGGGATCTGTCCCAGCCCTGCGAAAACATTAGTCACATCTCTTCTTGTTTCAGGGGGGTCTGGGAATCATGTCTATCACAGTTGCCCGTGGAGAAGTACATGCACTGAAATGAATGAGTATTTTATGTGCTTGATAGTGGTATTGTACATGAAATGCTGTGTAAGGGGGCGTTCATATGGAGGATGTGTTCGTTTAGTGCTATTTTTGTCTCAAGATGAGTTCCTGTCCTCCTTCTGTGCATGTTTTTAATTATGTGTTTATATCAGGGCCAGAAATTCAGAAAATGCCACATAATTGTTCATATATCTGTAAGGGGCAAAAACAATGATTCATTCAGGAATTAAACAATTGTGATGGTCTTTATGAATCATTAGTCACTGAGTTATTAGTTTAAACAATTCTTTCCAAGAACGTATTCATTGAGAAACAAAACCGTGTCTGAATATGCCTACTTCTCAATTGATATTATGCAGCCCGCCCCATTTTGGCATAGTATTTGTTGTCTTTTTTCTTCCGGTTTCTTCCACAAATTTATAAATGAACCGCTCATTTTAAAAACTTACTGGTCTACTGACATTTGTTAAGACATTTGCTTTAAACATTACAGTGCTCACGGGAACTTCCGTTAACTCTGCAATACATAAATCCACTTTACCAACTAATAATGCTCTTAGATAGCGATGCCATAGCAGAGCTACCGCACAAATGGAAGTTTAAAGGCGACATTCTAAAAATTATGAATGATTTGTGAATGGCAGTGAAGTTGATGCAACTGACGTTTATACGTGGCTTATAAAACATGTTCAAATAGAGTGGAGGAACTATGATGTCACTTTAGCCGCGTTTCCACCACTGGAACTTTACACAGGAACTAGGGACTTTGGGCTGGTACTCCACCGCAGGACCCAGGATCCAAATGAAGTTCCAGGAAAAAATTAGGGTCTTTTACACCGCTTTAATTCCAGAACTAAATGTACAGTACTAAAGTACTGGGACGATTTTGTGCTAACTATTTCCCAGTACCATTTAAAGGGTTGCATTCGCACCGACTACGTGTACTGTAATATGACTTAAACTGGTCGACAGCGATGTCATTTGTGTGTGGCGTTCAACAACGTTAACAAAGAAGAACAACGTTAACAACAGTAGGATGGAGGACGCTGTGATCGGAGCTATGTTTTCATTGCATCTCGCAGATTTCACAATAATCGACATGGAATGTCGATGTAAATGTAAAGCGATTGAAAGAACAGAAATTAGGATTAAGAATCTCCAATGACAACTGGCATTGCTACATTTGCTACAAGTGCCTGCACTTCAGCGTCCGTCCATCTATCGCTGTTCATCATACTTGCAAAATAAGTCGACACAATGCTTACAGTATGTTTACACTGTGTTTTAAATCATGGCGGGTGAAGGCGTTTTCGAATGCGTCTGGCCAATCAGTGTCTACTTGCATCACGGTTAGTACCAGTTGTGCTGGTTAGATCTTTCTCTGGAGTAGGAGCTAATTTGGTTCTCGAAAAAGGCAGTCCGGTACTAAAATGGCCCAAAAGTGGGTAGTTTCCACAATTAGTTCTGGTACTATGAAATGCTCGTTTTCACTCAATATCCTGTTAATCTTGAGTACCTATAGAGTAGTACTGCATCCTTCATAACTCCAAAAAGTCTTTAGTTTTATTATATTTATAAGAGAAAGATAGTCTGTACCGATTTTTCCCGGAAAAACACGAGTGCCTGGAGGCGTGACGTGTGGGCGGAGATAAAGAATCACGAGCGCGAGTAGGCTTTTGCGCTGAGAGCGTTTGGAAGCTGTGACAGTACCGTGAGGAAAAAAACATCATCCAAAACAAACCCTGGCTAACAGTCAGATTTAGCGTATATTTATGATCCAGAATCAGATCCAGAGGCTGAAATTTAACAAGAGCAGCATCAGCAACGACGTCTTGTATGTGGTATGTATTGAAACTGTATATATTTGCTTAGCGGTTTTGGAAAATGACTAAGTTCCACTTTATGTCGTCTTTTTTTTTTTTTTTGAAGCTGTACATGTGGAAAGTGCAGTCTGATGACAACATCGCATGTTGTTTACTTGATGTGCTTACGCGCCGATAGCTAAGTTAACAACACAGAGATATTTGAAGCAGTTTTACTCACCGCCTGCGGTTCCAACACACGATCGTGACCCTTTTTCGTTGGGACTGCATTATCCTTAAGAAATAAATTATATGCAAATCCAGCGTCAAACTGGGCCTTGTTTGTAAAACAAGCATCTTCGAAATGCAGGGAACAAACACAAACACTTGCACAACTCCGTTGATGCTCTGTAAAAATAAACTCCATCCACTGGTCCGTTAATGCTGTTTTTTTTTTTTGGGGGGGGGGGGGGTCTGTGCAGGGTTGTCTTGCCCTGGCAACCAAAAACACACTTCTTTTGTGACAGTTCGGTCTCTCGCTCTGATCAGTGAATGTCTCTGCTCTGCTATACAGGAGCGCGCGCTCTTCTGGCAGAAGTGCCCTTGGGACCCATATAACGTCACACAGAGCCATACTCGGAAAAAACTTTCCGAAACTTGTGACAAACCGGAAGAGGTATTTTTGGATGAAAAAAGGAGGCAGTGGTGTTTTTTTTTAATTTGTATTTAATGAGATTAAAATGTAATAATAATGTCAGGAATTTATAATTATATAATGTTTTTAATGCAATGTTCAGCGAATAAATGATAGAGATTGACATTATAACTAACATTGATCTATCGCGAGTTTAATCAGAGGTGGGTAGAGTACCTAAAAACTGTACTCAAGTAACAGTTAATTTACTTATAGAAATTTTTACTCAAGTAAAAGTAAAAGTAGTCTGAATAGTTACTTGAGTAAGAGTAAAAAAGTATTGGATAAAAAAAAAAACTACTCAAGTAGTTATTTACTACTTACAGAGCCCGGGAGGTCACCTGTAGGAGAAAAAAATACAATCCAATCCGGTTTTGCAATCCATCCCCACATTTTATAAACCGTACTCACAAATTCTTAAAACTGTTCCCTCGGTTTAACAAATTGTGCCCTCCAGGGATTAATGAACTGTACCCACAAATTTTTAATCCATGCCCTCAGATTTTGTAAACCGTACCTTCGATTTTTGAATCCATACCTACAAATTCATAATCCGTGCGCACGCTTTCACAATGCGTTCCCTCGGATTTGTCAACTCGTGGATTTGTGGCCCCTCCTGGATATTGGTGTGACGGCCACATTAAAAAAAGTTAACAGTTTAAGTAATTTGTGGATTGATGCGTATTGGAGACGCAAACTCTTTAAAACGATTCAGTTCGATATGGTGAACTGGTTAAAAAAGATCCGGTTACATCGAATGATTCATTCGCAAACCGGCAATCACAAACTGCTTTGTTTTGAACAATAAAACGAAATAGGATATCAAATACCACTGCCTCCTTTTGTTTTCATTTAAACATAATAACAGCTGCAGAAATGTACTTAGTTCAGGGAAATGTGTATATACAGTCATTACAATGAAACTAGATATTATATAAATTTGCCTTTTTTATTTTCATTTTAACATATAGATAAATTGAATACAGACCAAGTATTAGATTAGATTTACCCAAAACAAATTATATGTTATGTTTAACCCCTAAAGAGACATCAGAGCCAGCGGCACATATCAGAAGGTCTAGCCGAGGTGAGGCTGCTCTCGGCGGATACATGAGGACTGAGCTCCCGCTGATTGCGTGGAGCGCACGTCTCCGAGATCGGCGAAACACATTTTTAAATAGGCACTGTCTTTATAAATAAACCACAGATTTGAGTTTTAAACAACTACATTTTCACCTGAAATACTTTTAAAATTACATTTCATGACACAATAACAGTAATATTTTGAAAATGATCCGAATAAATGGTGGTTGAACCCAACCAATGCTGCGTGAACTCAACCAATCAGGATGTTTAGCGCCCAAGTACCGCCTCCAAAGGTTCGGAACTTTGAAAAAGTACCACCTCGCCAGCAGGGACTTTCTGAGGGGCATTTTTTTACCCGGAACTTTATTTAGTTCCTGGTTCCTGCGGTGGAAACACACCAAGTACCAGGCCAAAGTCCCTAGTTCCTGGGTAAAGTTCCTGCGGTGGAAACGCGGGATAAATCTAAAATATCTTAAACTGTGTTCCAAAGATAAACGGAGGTCTTACACATTTGGAACAACATGAGGGTAAGTTATTAATTACATAATTTTGCTATTTGGGTGAACTAACCCTTTAATGTTTAAAAAAGTGAATTAAATGTAAGTTTTTGAAATTGGCCTATGTTCTATAAGGTTAAAAATAAATGTACTCACGTAAATAATATTCATGTTAAGTAAATATCGCGTTTTAAGTGAGCGCCGCGTTTTAAGCCATCATGCCAAGTAAAAAACAAGCAGATCAACTTTTCAAAACGCGTCAAGAGTGTTCCAATCCGTTACGCTCCGTCTAGCTGTTGAACACAAGAACGCTCCGCGTGTAAACGCCTGCCAGCACCTGCGGCGGGAAATACCTTGTGGAGAGCAGCAGCTTACACTCAGACTAAATATAGATCCATCGCGAGGGAACCCGGACACCGAGCCTCCCCACGCACAGCACAGCTCGTTTATCTGCATGTTGTGATTAGCTGGAAAGTTTGATTATATCGGTGATATCTTTTCCTGTTTTTTTATTTTATTTTATTTTTGTAATTATTATTATTTTTATTTTTTTGCCATAGGAAAAACTGGATTTCTTAAGAGAGAAAAAGACCTTCAACTACACACGCGTTAAGCGCATTTTTAACTCATTGTTCTTGGCAGTGCGCACACGCTGTCCAACAAGTGCGTGCTCGAGGCGCAGCTGCTGTGTCTTAAGAAGCGACCGAGGAGAAAACAATCATATGCTTAACGACCTGGAGTTCGAATCGATCCACGCAACCTCACCAAATACGCACATACGTTGTCGCATTGATAAAAATGCGCGTTTGTTTGATGCGCGTCGTGTGAGCTGGTGGATTATGATCTGCTAGTTTCCCCGCCGATGGAGCCGCCGTAATTCGTCGTCTTTGTCATTTTTACAACAAACTAAAGACCGGGCGGTTTGCTTATATTGTGAAGATCCAAACCAAAAAGCCTTACATCTAGACCACCAGTGACCTGTGAAGACTTGTAAATCCCTGCACCTGGTTTCTTGGAGAGGGCTGCGCAATTGCGCACGCTGCGAGAGTTTACTATAGGAGCTTTCCATGGAATCCACTCCACGCGTGATCTCCAGTGAGGGTTTCAGTCTGATCTGATGTGGGGTAAAAAGTTGCCGTCCGGACAGTAAATCTCATATATGAGGATCAATACACACGTGCTAGTCAACATAAATTGCAAAAATGCCTATGCATCCGGTGACTTCCACTTTGATGTACCGGGGAATCTGCACCATTCCTGATATCCTGTCGTACCGGGCACCAGTCAACCTGCCTGAGGATGAGGTGGAAGGTGAGTGAGAGGGTCCAGGTGTTGTATGAAGCCTATATACTACTCTTCTATTTTATATAAAACGAATATACTCTTACTAATTCTTGTATTACTTTAGTGTATTACGACCTGTTCCTTGATCATTTACTTAAGTTATCTCCCTCGCCTCGTTTCAGAATGATCCAATTTCCACTTAAAATATGTTGTAAGTGAAGAGTGGATTTTTTTTCTTTTCTGTTTAGAATAGGTTTGGAAGGATTCAGCACCACGCACAGCGTAGTTCACTTTAAACGCTAGAAAATCACGTTATCCGTGCCTGTGTTTCTATGAAGTGGATACTGTAAATCTGATGGTGTGATTTATGGAAAGTAGGTCTGTCACAAACCAGCAGAAATTCATGAGAGTGGTATGCTGCAGTTCTGGTATCTCTTAGACTTTAAACTTCATTTTTCAGGAGGTGTGTGTGTAAATAAAAAGTGAATCCAAACATGAAGTCTTTGACTCACTATTACAGAGTATTTCCATAGCACTTTTTTTCATTTGTGTGAGAAAGCTAATTCTGATGAGTATCCTATACTGTATATAATCGTATAAAAGCAGAAGTCACATGTTTAGCTTTTCTGGTTAAAATTTGTGTGAGTATAAGCCAGAAAAAAATACCTGTTTGTGATATGCAGCACTAATGTGAACATCCCATTTGCAGTGACAGAGTTTTTGATATACCATGTCATAAAACCAACACTTTTAATTTTTAGAATCTGAA
Source organism: Carassius gibelio (assembly GCF_023724105.1). NCBI lineage: Eukaryota > Metazoa > Chordata > Actinopteri > Cypriniformes > Cyprinidae > Carassius > Carassius gibelio. The sequence continues at coordinate 6,021,035 of NC_068400.1, forward strand.
ACATATTGCACTATACCATATGGAAATGAATAGACTGGTTGATTCATACATGTACTATTACCTCAATGCATGGAATATCCCTAACACATTTTGGATCCCTGCGTATTTTGGATGACTCTCTTAATTAACACACTATCATCAGCTCCTAAATAGTGGCACCAAGACCTGAACTGGTGCATCAGATAGAGAGGCATCCAAAATGTGCAGTGCTATGGACCTCCAAGGATCAGTACTGAAACAACTGGTCTACCTTGATAAATGCCCAATTAAATAAAATCACTAAAATGTCATTTGAAATTGACACGTTGTGTTCTACATGATCAATAGCAGCAAAATAAATGCTGTTTTTTCACTATACTCATACGATGCTTTAAGCAGGCTACATGTTCCAAGATCAGGATTAAAAACCACTGGTTTACCCTGATAAGTATCCAATTAAAATAAATCAGTAAAATGTAATTTGAACTAGTCACGGCATGCTCAATACAGCAAAAAGTAATGTATTTTTATTTAACAAAACAAAATAAAATGCTTTTTTTTTTCTCCCACCATGCCATGCTTAGGTATAGGTTACATGTGAAATTCAAACTACAATTAGTCCAGTGCAATCAGATTGCATCCAAATCCCATGCTTTTTCATTTAATATCTCTGCATGTTGATGAACTTTTTTAATTGCAAAAGTATAAATGTAGTGGTCTGTAATTGCAAATTTCAAATGCATTCATTCAGATTCATTTTTCCACTAAACCTTATATATTGACCTCTGACTGGTGTGATTGTCAGCTCAGTTAAAAGTGTCTTTTCAGATCAATCTTTTGTGATTAAGATTTAATTAAGTATCTCAGCACCTCATTGCAATTCCGTTCTTCAAGGGATGTTTTCTCTCAGTGCATCATGTTAAATAAAATATAGCCCAAAAACTCAAGGCTGATTCTCATGCTCTAAACCCTTGAAAACCTGTTGGTCTGAACTAACACAAGCTAAATGGTGAGAAAGTGCAAGTGCAAGACGTGAGGGGCCACATATGGATGTTTCCTGTAGTACATGACTGTGTGCGTTCTGTATATACACAAATATCCATGTGTGGATGTGACAGTCAATCTATTTGCAAATGTGCCTGCATGTGGTCACCCCAGATCATATGTGTCGCATTTCCTCAGAGATGGAAAACAGAGAATAAATATGAGGAGACAAACCACTGGGTTTCATCCTCATAACAGTTTTGTTCAGCAAATAGAAATGAAGCTCATGGAATAAGTTGTTAGTGCAGTTGTGCTCACACTTATGAAGTAGGCCATGTTCATTCTTGTCCTTAGGATATACAGTTGTTTATTTGCGAATCTTGAGTTTGAGCCAGATTTTGATATTTTTCTTATAACTCGTATGACACGCTTGGGGCAGAAACTGAGATGTAATTTGTGAGCTAAATCCGTGCATCTTTATTTTAGTTAGCAATATTTCATCATAAACCCGTCCTTTTTCAAAATGAAGAATGGGTATAAGAGCCTCAGCTAATGCTTGAAGAATTCATTATTATTCTCAGATGAAGATTGCTTTAAGTCTGGTTCATCTAAAATACATCATCTCCACACTGGACATATTAACCTGCTGACAACGTTCTTTAAAGGATTAGTTCACACAAAAATGGAAATTCTGACATCATTTACCCCTTTCCAAACCCGTATGACTTTTTATTTTTATTTTATTTTTTTTAATCTTAGTTGAACACTAAAAGAGATGAATGGAGAATGAAGCTTTCAAGCTTTCCACTTACTATATTCCAAGTCTTCTGAGGCTGTTCAAAAGCTTTGTGTGAAGAACAAACTGCACTGTGAGTCATCATTCGCTGATAATCCTTAGTTACAGTGGGCTGTTAACCACGGTGACTGAATCAAGTCAGTGAGTTGAACGCAAGAATAGAATGAGCCAGATTAGTGAATGAATCTTTTATACTTGATTGGTTAACTGGATCAATTGATTCATTGAAAAGATCTGAAAATGTACTCACATTCACGCCATCCAAGATGTAGATGAGTTTGTTTCTTCATCAGAGCAGATTTGGAGAAATTTAGCATTATATCACTTGCTCACCAATGGATCCTCTGCAGTGAATGGGTGCCGTCAGAATGAGAGTCCACACAAATGATAAAAACATCAGAATAATCCACATGACTCCAGTCCATCACTTAAGGTCTTGTGAAAAGAAAAGCCGCATGATTATAAAAAACTAATCCATCATTAAGGTTTTTTTGACTTCAAACGGCAAGTACAAGTTATATCCATAATATTGCTTTCTCCAGTGAAAAAGTTGCTTCGTCTGAATCAGGAGAGAAATATGCACAGACCAAACACCATTAAAACAGTCAAAAATGCCAGGGATTTTGATGAGAGGACAATTGGAGATGAACTTGTTCACTGGAGAAAGTGTTATTAATCATGTACTCATATTTTGGCTAGAAGCAATGGTTTAAAGTAAAACGCCTCAATGATGGACGTGTTTATTATGTTTTCTTTTCTTTTTTTTCTTTTTTTTTGTGGGGTAAATGTCTTTCCTTAACACATTTATTTGGCCGAGTATGTGGTTTCTGCTTGGGTGGGATTGTTGTAGCTCCTACATTTTTAAAAACATTTGAATACATTTTAGTAATAAAGTTACTGGTCAGTCTTGAATTTTTCATGAAAATATTTGCATGCAAATGACTCATACAAATTCATTGTTACTTCCCTCATAAGAAGGAATGCCA
>NC_068400.1:6024279-6064395 GCF_023724105.1 Carassius gibelio
ATGTACTAAAACAACTGAAAATGAAATAAAAAGAATAAAAACTATACAGACATATTTAGAAAAATGTTAAACTAATCAAAACTTCAAAAACTATCTATCTATCTATCTATCTATCTATCTATCTATCTATCTATCTATCTATCTATCTATCTATCTATCTATCTATCTATCTATATATATATATATATATATATATATATATATATATATATATTCAATTCAATTCAATATTTCTTTATTGGTATGAATGTTAATTATACAATATTGCCAAAGCTTAGTGTACATGTATAGAAAAAATGCAATAAATTATAACAAAAAAAAATTGAACATCACAGTAATGGAACTGATTATAATAACATCTTATAATATTAAACTAACAAATATAACATTTGTGTGAACATTTGATGCCAGTCTTTAATTTACATATAAATACACAAACATACTAAGGATCTATGTATGTATGTATGTATGTATGTATGTATGTATGTATGCATGCATGTATGTGCAATACAAGTGACCTTTCTGGCTCTGCAAGTCATTTTATTTACTGCAGGTTAAAAGTTCAGTCCACAATTGTAGCACTGCATTTCCCTGTTTGACCCCACCCATGTGAACTACAGAAAATCTATGCTATTAATCTGTCTAAACAAATCCCAGGGGGCAGTGGTGCAGTTTAGCTCGTCTGGGTAGTAATGTTTGGAGCTGATTTAATTCACAGCTGCTTTGTTTCCAAATGACCTTAGCTTTCATGTTTTGTTAACAAGCGCTTAACAGTTTTCTTTTCTTTTCTTTTATTTATTTGTTCATAATTCTTTTTCTTAGGTAATATGCAAAAACATATGCAGATTCAGCCATGCTATATGGCAGTGGTCTCCAATCTCGGTCCTGGAGGGCCGTTGTCCTGCAGAGTTTAGCTCCAACCAGCTCCAACACACCTGTTTGAAAGTCAGTAGGTGTTTCTCAATGTCAAGGAAGGATCCTCGGAAGCCAGTATTTCGAGGATGCTACGTCATCGACATCCATCGAAGGACCGTTCCAATGTTGAGGATCCTCCGAATTTCAACCAAGGACTGAGTCCTTCGTTCGAAGAATATCCCATACACCGGAAAGGATGCATATGTGTATCCTTCGCGCTCTCAAATCACCCACAATCCTATGCGCGCAGTTTTGCTATATAACGTTATTAGTTCAAAAATTCCAAAATGTCGAATGCTAACGTAGTTAACGGTTTTTATTTACGTTACCAAATATTTGTTATAACTGTAGTAAATATAAGTAAAGTTTGACGTTTAAATGCCAGTACAAATTACTACCGTATTGATATTGTAAATTATACAAATACAAATGGTTAACTGAACCGGACCTGTCATTTAACAATTGGTTGCGTCATCGGCATTTCTTTTATAAATAACTAGTTAAGTTGTCCAAAGTAATTTAATGAATCCATTCACAGCATTATTCAAACGGACCTTTTCACTGACGTAATGACGCAATTACGTGCACTTGCTAGCCTGTTCCATTTACGTGTTCTCCGAATGAGAAAGAGGAGTCTCACCTAGCCCCAAAGGAAGTGACTTGGAAGGATCAGTCCTACCAAGGAAGTATCCTTGACATTGAGAAACGCCTAGTATGCCTAGTGAGTAGGGCTGCACGATTCTGGATAAATTGAGAATCACGATTTTTTGATCTCATATAGAGATCACGATTCTCCTACGATTCTTTATTATTATTATTACTATTAACATTATCATTATCACAAGTATATAAATTTATTATTTTATTTTGCAAGGATTCTTTAAATTGATCAAGTGTGACAAAGACATTTATAACAAAATATTTCTATTACACACAATTATTGTTCTTCTGAACTTTCTATCAAAGAAACCTGAAAAAAATCTACTCATCTGTTTTCAACATAATAATAATAATAATAATAATAATAATTATAATAATAATAATAATAATAATAATGTTTTTTTTGAACGGCAAAACAGAATATTAGAATGATTTCTGATCAGATCATGTGACACTGAAGACTGGAGTAATGATGCTGAAAATACAGCTGCACATAACAGAAATAAATTACATTTTAAAATACATTCAAGTGAAAGCAGTTATTTTAAATGGTAAAAATATTTCAAAACTTTACTGTTTTTGCTGTACTTTGGATCAGATAAATATAGTTTGGTGAGCAGAAGAGACTTTAAAAAAACATTACACATCTTATGGTTCAAAAACTTTTGACTGGTAGTGTATATATAATATATTTAAAACCCCAGTTTTTTAATATTAGAATGATGAAAAAGTTGTTTAGATCACTGATTCAACGACTCACTCATAAACCTACTACACTTGTTTCATTTTGTGGATGAATCAGCGTTTTTGAACGATTCTCTTGAATGAAAAATTAATTCATTGACAAATAAATTAAGACACTTGTCGCCACCTATTGGTGAAACGATGCAATTGACACAAACGTTATTTAAAGCGCCGTACTTTCAAAAGGGGATTTGTTATATTTTGATCGCTGCCATATAGACATCAATGTTTATATTTAAACTATAAACTTTATCCCAGTATTTCTCTGATAATATAAATGACTGTAAGACAGATATAATACTGTGTAGTTGAAAAGACTGTTTGTGAAGATGTTTCTTAACCAAACATGGTAAGAGCTCTCTCTGTGTCAGCGGCAGTGCGCGCACGGATTTGAATGATCCGGTAAGACTTTGTCAAAGGTTTAACAGACTCGGGGAATCGTTGTCTTTTAGAAATGAGATCGAGAGGGTGTCTGAATCGAGATCGCGATCTTTTAACGATTAATCGTGCAGCTCTACTAGTGAGATCTTGATTAGCTGGTTCAGGTGTGTTTAACTGGGGTTGGAGCATAACTCTGCAGGACAGCGGCCCTCCAGGACTGAGATTGGTGGCCCCTGCTATACGGTTTCAGAAGGTTTTTTTTTTTTTTTTTTTTACCTTTGATTCAGAGCTAAGAACAAGATTTATTTATTTATTTATTTCGCTCTTTATTTATTTATTTGGATTTTTTAATATATTTGATCTCATTTTGTCTTCTTTTAAACTTGTTAAAATACTTGTTAGAATAATTTCAAATTAGTTCAGTTCTATTGAGGACACACTGCCTGATGGTACTAAACAAATCCTTTGTCAGTTTAGTCGGCCGACATCTCTTTCCAGAAATATTGGTGTTAGTTACAGCGTGGGGGGTGGTGGGGATGTCTAACAAGCAGCGATGGAGAAATTACTGAAGCATCTAAAACCTTTTTAAAGTGGTGTTCTTTTGGCCCATGCACAGATGAATAGAGATATGTTTTAGTGGCACAGTAAGGCCTATACAAAGCTTAGCCATACGTAATGTATTGTTTGCTGTCAGAAGAGTTTACCCTTTCACTTTTTCCCATACGAAGAGACTGACACCAGTGAGGAAGAATGACCTTTAAAAGAGAAGCACTGTATGTGTGGAACTTCCCTTTTTTTCATGTGCTACATAATGCTACAGTACCTTGTCTGCCTTTTTAAAGAATCATCGGCTTGACCCAATAAAGAAAACATCTTAAAAGGTTCATGCAAAAAAAAATTAAAAATAATCTGTAATCATTTTATGACCTTCATAATAATTAATGTGAAATTAAAATGTGCTGATTTCCTTAATACAATGAATGGGAACTGAATCCTTCAAGCTTCAAAAAGAATGGAAGAGTCCTTGGAAAATATATCGGTAATAGCCAGATCATTTGGATTTGTGTAGGTACCATTCAGGTTTAGACTCAAAAGAATCACTTTCTCTCATGAACAAGCCAAGGAGAGCTTTCTAGAGTTTGAATGAATAACGACTTAAATTACAACCACTATTAAGGTGCTTTTTTATCATTCTTTGAAGCTTGATCGCTTTAGTGGCTGTTCATTGAAATTTGCATGGAAAAGTGTGACCAGCACATTCTCCAATATTTCTCTCTGTGTTCAGAAGTAAGTTATATGAGTTCGGTAGACATTTAAGGTGAGTAAATGATTCATGCATTTTCACAGTGAAATATTCCTAAGGCTGTTGGTGAATAATAACCTCTACTGGCTGGTGTGTTTTGTTCTTGTTGTTTTTTTTCTTTGTTCCCTGTCTTGTAAGTCAACCGTACAAGCTACAAGGTCTCATCGTGTGTTTCTGTGTTTTGTGTTCTTTCAGCGGAGCCACTGTTGAAAGAACCATTTTGTTGCCATGCTGGATCAGCAATGCAAAAACATAAAAACGTTAGCATGCATTTTCCATCAAATAACTCTGCTATGCTGAATGATCTGTCATTATTACTTCAGGCAGCTTCAACACTGCTTCACATGAACTGCTTGCTGTTTACAGCCATCACATGTTGCATCTGATCCTCATTATATATCTTGAATTTACAATTTACATGTGTAGCCATGCATCCTCGTGCTGCACTACTGAGTCATTCTCGCGTGTTGTAAAGGTTTTAGAGACTGAAGTGGAACTGATTTGCCCATCACGGCTGGTACTGCTATATGGCTGTTCTGTTCGGAGTTCTTGGATTTAATGTCCCCCCACCAGCTGCGGAGGGGAGATAACTCCTGTGTGGAAAGGTGTAAAATTGTACTTCTTCCATGTAAAGGCATATACTTAAGATTCAAGTGGAAGGTATTAATTAGTTAATAAAGCTCTAAGGCTGACATATTTTTTTTTTTTTCTGTGTCCTTCGACTTCAGATTACATCTCGAGTTCAAAGGAATGTTGGCACAAAAAAATAGGGCAGTAAATGTACTTTTTTTTTTGTTTTTGTTTTTTTTTACAACTGTTTATTGGAATTCTGGGAACAGTAGTATAAAACAAAAAGCAACTTTGCAAATTTACAACCCATCCCAACCTGTCACACCCCTTGGTAGACTTCAAAATATAGAAAAAAAAAATAAATACAAAAATAAACAATAATAATGAAAATAAATTAAGTAAATATTAAGAATAAGTAATATTAATACATTTTTTTTTTTTAACAAATATTTTCTAAAAGATGACACAACATTAAAAACTGAAAGCCATACACTTAGAACTGTGTATTCGAGAAGAGTTCCACAGAGATATGCCACTTTTCCACCGAAATTACCCGGAACAATTGTACCAGGAACTTTTTTCCCCAGGAACTATTTTCTCCCCAGACCTGTTGCTTTCTGCATTTCCACCGTGGTCTAAAGTACTGTGAAGATTGGTCAAATAGTCTGGTAATGTAGGTCTGCGCGCATTTCTAAAAACAAAGTACACATATTTTGGACTTGCATCCTTGGTAGTTTGGACTCGGGAGTGTGATGTCCACGATGACGCAAATCCGGTAATTCTGCAAACAGCAGCGTACTTGATGACATCATCAGCTCGCCTTGGCTACTGCAATTTCCATCACTGTATATTTACAATAAAATGAAAAAGGATATTAAATACCACTGCCTCTTTCATTTTCATTTAAACAATAACAGCCACATAAATGTACTTCGTTCAGGGAAATGTGTGTATTTATACAGCCATTACAATGAAACAAAATATTATTTCAATTGGCCCTTTTTATTTTCATTTTAACATAAGTATGGTAACCCATCCAAGTGCGAACACACTGTGAACACACACCCAGAGCAGTGCACAGCTACTGTATATATCCAGCGCCCGGAGAACAACTGGGGGTTCAGTTCCTTGCTCAAGGGCACTTCAGCCACACACACACACAGACAGTCACACACACACAAATAATTTTCAAATTAATGTTGTTCTTCAAATTATTCATATTTATCAAATTAATGCATAATCCATCAAATGCATATTCATCAAAGAATTAAAAAAAAATGCATCACTGTAAAAAAAACAAAAACAAAAAACCAGCACAACAGCACAAAAATAATGTTTTCTTAGCATAAATTGTTGTAATTTAGTTTAAACTGTAATATTTTTTTCTCTATATAACATATTTTACTGTACTTTCTTTGTATTTTTTTTTTATCAGATTAATACAGCATTGGTGAGGCATTTCTTAAAAAAAAAAAAAAATACAAATAAATAAAGTCTCGCCGACCTCAAGCTTTTGAATAGTGGTGTATAAATTATTTTGTCAAGGTAAATTGACAGCCCAGTAATTTATTTATTTTTTTTTTTTCATACTGCCAATAACTGTGAATTATAAAATAAGATAGTCCTGTGAATTCAGTTGTAATCCCTCTCTCTGACCCACTTTCATTTTGACACTCATTTTCTGACACCTAAACCCGGGGCGCAGCATGAATGAAAAAATTACGGAGTCAGTAGATTTGTGTCAAAATCCATTTCCATGAAACTTTCAAAAATTAACTAATAAAAATGCCAGCCACAAAATGGGATTAGTAATGGGGTTATTAATATTAATGTTCATTCACATTCATTCCTTTATTTCAAGCTGCTAATAATATATACCAGGGTGAATGATCACAAAGTAAATGTGTAATGTAATACAGAGCAGAGATTCGTACCTGAGCAAAACTTCAGCCGTTCACATAATAAATTACACCAATAGAAAACGAGCTAAATTGTAACAGCTTCATCTTATGAATAGGCCAATATCCAGATGGATGTTGTTCTACCCATGTCGTCAAATCATATTTTTCGTAGCACAGAAAAATATGCAGAAATTGAACCCAGTTGGAATTTGATAAACCTTTTATCCTTGTGCACCGTGGCCTGTTTTGTCTTACACTTGTAGGTTTATGCAGAGCGACTCACATATCTTGTTCATTTTCTGTCCCTCTACTTGTTTTGATATCATTTTTCATTTAAGTTGGGTGACGGTTTTGATCTGACTTGATGGCATTGATGAGTGGCAGGCCACTTTGTGTTGCGATCACCAGCACAGTGTCACTGAATTCAAACACACATCAATCTGACCTTGGCATAAATCTAATTTCCATGGGACAGGGAAAAACATTATCTAAAGCCCTCAGGCACTTTTTCGTGTTTGCAAATAAAATATTAAGCATCTTTAAATATTTTTCTCCAGTATCTCGTCCGGCAGAAAGATTGAAAAACTTAAATTGCCTGGGCCTATTTCTGCATAAAAAAAAAAAAAAAAAGAAAACAGTTTAGAACAATCAAATACTAAAATAATAGTTGTAGTGGAATCCCAATCCATGTAGTTTAGTGATTTTAAGGATCTGGGTTCATAACCCAAAGATTGTTGGTTCAAATCCCAGATGTTGGTGAGTTATGAGTAAGCTGTATAGAATGTAAATTTCCAGAAAATTCGTGGAAAATTGTAGATTACACCTTTTTCTGTGTTTACTATTAAATATTTGGGATTAATTAATTAATTCAGTAAGATTTTAGTGCTGCTCTGTGTAGCATATGTTTCCATACATCCACAGATTTTAGGGTTTATATAGTCGATTAGTGTAGCCTGTTTTCAGTTAATGGACAGAACATTGAAGGGCACTTACCATCCAATAAATCACAATAAGCATTGTGCTTTGGTGCTTTTAATAAGAAACAGTGTCTCAGTTTTCAATTTATGTCCATTGTATTGCAGTATTCAAACATAAATAAAATTTTGGTGCTGTTAAATGTGGAGTGACCGATCTTTACCGCTTTAGTGCCTCAGATGAACAGATGATGCAGAATATAGCGCACCTCAACTGATCATCCCCTACACATTAATACCAGTTTCAGCACTAAATAATCAAATATGTATATATAAGGTTTTGTCCTTATTTTCTTTCTGCATGGCTGTGTGTTGTTTAGGTTTGTGAAAAGAATATTAAGTCTGACAGAATTTCAGAAGAACAGAATCAGGGAAGGCTTGAATAAGTTTTGTCCGTTATTAGAACGGAGCATGTCTGTTTTCATTTCTTACAGTTCACCGAATGCACTGAAGTCAGCGCAGGATGCACAGAATATACAGCAATCTGTTCTTCCATGATGCTGTTGTGGGCACCACCAAGACACTGAATAACTGATGTAATAACTGCAATCGAAATGTTAGGGATTTACTCATATGGTATTTACATAGCACAGTTGCGACCGTATTGTCACATGTTTCCAAGTGGAAGGGCTTATTGAACAAGACAAAATGTATTGTGGACTTTTATTTTGGTTGTTGATTGGATTCCAATAAGAACGATTGCATGAATCAGTCAAGAGTGTCATAATGGAGTTATCATTAGCATATAGGGCTGTCACGATATTCAATTTTCATATCATGGTTATTGTGGCCATAAGAATTCATGATATCCACATATAGTGATATCTATAGAAACCTTGAGGGGAATATATATATCAGTCAAATGAGTTTTTCTTTTTCAACCAACAAACATTAGGATACTGATAAACGCAGGGCACAAGACTCTGGCTTTCTCCAACTTCTTTGCAGCTCCTGCAAAGAGAGAAAATACTGTCAAGTTCAGCAGTATGATGAGTAAACATTAATGATGACACTTTACAATATGATTTGTCATTAGTTAACATTAATGTAGTAACTAATATGAATGAACAATGCATTTATTACACAACTGATTAATTTTTGTTAATTTTTATAAAATAGTAATTCATTGTACGTGTTAGTTCACAGTGCATTAATGTTTATGAACACAACTTGTGGTTTTAATAATGCTGAAATTAGCATGAACTAAGATTAATAAATGCTGTGGAGATATTGTTCCTCTTCAGGAACTCGAGCTGCGTCAAATGCGCTTTGGGGAACGCGCCCAGCGTGAACGACTCTGAATATCATATCCAATCTGTCTTTTAGAAGAGCGTTACGTTACGGGCAGGGTGACGTAAGCGACCAGGAAGCTATAAAGGCATGAGCCGTGCAGCTGGCTTCAGTTTCTGCGTTTTCAGCAAGCGCTCTGTGTGTGCATGTCATTCTGTCTTGCCAGTTTTATTTATTGTTGTTTGTCACTATTAGCTCCTCAAAGAGTAAGCAATAGTCAAAGAGCAAAGCTAAGACAAGACATCTGAAAGGCGAATCCAGATTGCGTTTCAGATTGTGTGTTCATCACGAGTGGAAATACACGGCCTGTGCGCGGTCTGCTTGGGATTGAGGTACGCTGTTTCGGCTCTTGAGGGAGGCGACTGCCTGCACTGGTTCAAGCTAGTGTGAATGCTTCGATCCCGGAGGACTATCTCGAGGGGGAGTCTTCGCCAGCGTTCCTCGCGGTGTCGGTTCCGCTTTCGTCGAGGCGGAGCGGCGCCTGCACTCGCTGGGTTCGCAGATAAGATCTGCTGGAGGGTATGGAGACGGGCGCGTCCCTATCTCCTACCTCACCCGCCAGATCTGCCCGATCTCCGGGTGCAGAAGCCCGAGTGCTCTGTCCTTCCCCCCGAGTGACAGCTGTGACGCACCGCCTTGTTTTCTCCGAGGAGATTGAAACGGAGGGCGTCGATGAGCTCGCAGTTGCACAAACACAAGCTGCATAAACATCAGTTGCACAGACAAACAGTTACACAAGCATCAGTTTCACAAACATATTATGCTGTATATAACTGTATAACGAGCAGCATTAATGAGGAGCGCAGCTCATGCAGTCAGCTCTCGAAAAAAAATAAATAAGGGGGCTGACTGTGCTTCTCGCATATCTAAGGACGGGGCGAAGATGGCTCTGCCTATCTACACCGGTATTCCCTAGATTTAGAATTCATTCTCGAGGTTCGGAAGCACTCGAAGCGGTTCCTTCCCCCTCTGTGAACTCGCAGCTGCAGCTACTTATCTCCGAGGAGATTAATATTGTTTGTGCGACTAAGTGGCTCACGTGTTGCCAAGGCAACGTTTGTACTACATCATTTTCAGTCTTGATGTAAATCTTACCAAAACCAGACCGTCTTTACTCGTCTGATTGGTTAACTGCATTAGTTCTGAGGAATTCAATTCAGTATCTATCTGACTATGAGAAGTTAGATATGAATTATATTAACAATGCAGACCGTGTTTACTCGTCTGATTGTTTGTTTGCATTAAATTCTGAGAAATATAATGACACTTATCTCACTCTGAGAAATTATATATACTGGAGGGGCCCTCCCAGTCTATAGTCAGAGCGCTGCCGCCCGCACTCCCCCTGCGTCTGGACCAGAGGCTGAAGCAACCCTCTGAACCAGGGTTTTCTCAGCCCAAGGCGAATCTGAGGGTCCGTACTTCAGGCTGTGAGGCCCTCGGTTAAGAAGTCCTGACACGTTTTGGTCACGACTGCAGAGGGCGGCCCCTACTGGGGTGGAGCGGCGTACACCGCATTACACGGTTCCTGTCTCGCCTCAGCGCCTTCTGGGGGCCGGTCTGTCAACCCTGCCAGTGTTCCAGGGCGCAGCGGTCGTGGTTCCGCCCGTGCGCGTAGTGGGGCTGAGACGCTCGCTGCCCCTGCGGGGGGCCTCTTACACCAGAGGTCAGTCTCGAGAGACTGATTCCCTTAGTAGATTATTTAGCAGCGTGAAAACTACTGCCAAATGTATCTCAATGGGTCCTGCACACAGTAGAAAAAGCTACCGTATTCAGTTCGGCTCTGTACCGCCGATATTCAACGGGGTCATTCCGACGATGGTCGGTCTGGTTATGGAACAGGAAGTGAAACCCTATTAGAGAAGGAGGCCATCGAGGTGGTCCCTCCTCAAGACAGGGTGTCCAGGTTCCATAGCTGGTATTTCAAAATTCCAAAGAAGGATGGGGGGTTGAGTCCGATTATAGACTTGAGGTTCTTAAATCGTTCAGTTATGAGATTGAAGTTTAAAATGTTCACGATCAAGCATGTTGTAGGTCAGATCAGGTCCGAGGACTGGTCTGTCACAATATATCTCAAAGATGCATATTTCCCATTTCCATCCTTCCACAACACAGGAAGTTTCTGAGGTTCGCTTTTGTGGCGAAGCCTACCAATATTGAGTACTTCCCTTCGGCCTTGCACTCTCACCTCGCATATTCACAAAATGTGTAGACGTGGCTCTCGTTCCCCTGCACATGCAGGCCATCCGCATTCTCAACCACATCGATTATTGGTTGATTTTAGGTCAGTCAGAGCAGGTTGCGGCTCAGCATTGAGGTGTCGTTCTCGCACATATGGGGGAGCTGGGTTTGAGACTGAACGCCAAGAAGAGTGTACTTTCTCCGGTTCAGAGAACCACCTATCTAGGCGTAGTATGGCATCTCAGTCGAGAGAGTCAAAGAAGGCCAGTCACTTACTGTCAAACAATTTCAGAGATTGTTGGGTCTGATGGCAGCTGCATCCAACGTGATACCTCTTGGCCTGCTGTACATGACACCCCTACAGTGGTGGCTCAAGACCAAGGGATTTCCCCGAGGGGCAATCTACTTCGCACTATCAAGGTCACGCGGTGCTGCCTCTGTGCCTTAGACATGTGGAAGAAACCTTGGTTCTTGAATCAGGGCCCGGTGCTGGGAGCTCCTTGTCGCCATGTCGGACGCGTCTCTCACCGACTGGGGTGCAGTCATGAGTGGTCACCCTGCCCGTGGTCTGTGGAGTGGTCGCCATCTAACATGGCATATCAATTGTCTAGAAGTCCTAGCAGTTTTTCGTGCACCGAAGCACTTCCTCCCAGACCTAAGGGGTCACCATGTGTTGGTGCGCACCGACAACACATCGGTGGTCTCTTACATCAACCACCAGGGAGGTCTGCGTTCGCGCCCTTTGTACAAGCTGGCGCACCAGATCCTGGTGTGGTCCCAGAGCAAACTCCTCTCATTAGGAGCAGTATATATTCCTGGGAAAGTAAAATGGGAGCAGACATACTGTCGAGGCAGGGGCCGAGGCCCGGGGAATGGAGACTTCACCCAGAGGTGGTGAAGCAGATATGGAGAATATTTGGCAGGGCTCAAGTAGACCTATTTGCGACTCAAGAGACATCAAAATGTCCCCTTTGGTTCTCTCTAGTTCATTCAGCTCTTCTGGGACTGGACGCTATGGTACAGACCTGGCCGAGGCTTCGTCTGTACGCCTTTTCCCCTATTGCTCTGCTCCCTTGAGTTCTGGCGAGAGTACGCTAGGACGGGGTCCATCTGAGACCTCCAGTATGGTCCCGTGTTCCCCCCTGGGACTTGGGTGTGGAGTTAGAGGCTCTTTGCAAATCTCCATTCAAACCGATTCAAAGATATCTCAGACATCTGACTCTTAAAACTGCCTTTCTGTTGGCCATTACCTCTCTGAGGAGAGTAGGAGATTTACAGGCCCTCTCTGTGGCCCCTACCTATCTTGATTTTGTACCTGGCAGGACCAAAGTGTTCATATACCCTCGAGCGTGATATGTTCCTAAGGTGCCCTCTACCACACCACAACCTGTAGTGCTGCAGGCCTTCTGTCATCCTCCCTTTCGGGAGCCCGACCAAAAGAAGCTAAATTGTGTGTGTCCAGCTCGAGTGCTGGATGCATACGCCCACAGAGCTGCCCTGTGGAGAAAAATTTACCAATTGCTTGCATGCTGCGGTCCCCCCAAGAGGGGTTTTCCTGCTTCTAAGCAGACTATTAGTCGTTGGATAGTCAAGACTATCAACACCACTTTGAGTTCTCTGGTCGTCCCCCGCTGTCGGGAGCCAAGGCTCACTCTACATGGGGTATGGCGGCCTACAAGACATGCCAGTCATTCCAGGCACTTTAGTCCCCTCGTCCTAAGCTGTGCTCTTCGGATACACACTAGGCAGGGGTTTGGTAGTCTGGCGGCATTGGTACTCATTCCCCAAAGCACATTTGATGCAGCTCGAGTTCCTGAAGAGGAACGTCTCTAGGTTATGTATGTAACCCTAGTTCCTCGAGTGAACGAGACGCTACATCTCGAGGCCATACCCCCGGCACCCCTGTCGGCGCTTGCTGGTACTTGAAGCTGAAGCCAGCTGCGCAGCTCGTGCCTTTATAGCTTCCTGGTCGCTCACCCTGCCCGTGACATCACGCTCTTCTATAAGACAGATTGGATATGATATTCAGAGTCATTCACGCTGGGTGCGTACCCCAAAGCGCATTTGACGCAGCTCGAGTTCCCTCGAGGAACTAGGGTTACGTACGTAACCTAGAGACGTTAAATATTATTTGTTATTTATATATGTTAACTAATTTTAACTAATGAAACTTACTGAAGTATGACCACAGATGAAGCATTAAGTGCCTTGCACTGCGACCAACTTAACATTTTACAGAGTTTAATGTAGAAATGTATTTGCTCAGTTTTTCAATATCAGTTTTAAACGTGTTACCGTTAATAGATTTGAACAAAGAAATAAAGTGTGACTACGCACAGTCCGTATTTATTCCAAATACAAAAACGAGTACAGAAAACACAGTAATTATTAAAATAATCACCCTTTACTTCAATATATGTACACAGACAACCGCTGTTAACAGGATAATATAACATTTCCCATTCTATGACTAGTAAAATAATGGTAACTTACTCTGATGAACATGGCTCTCCTCGGAGGAGCTGCAAATGCGGCGTCTTCTTCTTGTGTGACAGTTGTCAGCGTTAAAGCACAATACTGGCACCTGGGAGCTCAACCAGGTACTTGCGCTGGATTATTTACATGTGGTGTTATCATAAGAGAACTGTTCGTTTTAAATATTGCGGTTATCTCTAATATATCGTCACACACTAAATTAACACGATATCGATAATTGTTGCTTTGAATATCAAGGTATATCGCGACACCCCTTTTAGCATATTACTTATGTTTTCAGTGTTGTTGTATAGACAGTGATGTCTGTGAGTCAAAAGCGAGTTCTCCTGCAGTGTTCTTCTGTTGAAGACCGTAAGGCCTGGAGCTCTAGAGGAGAACGGAACCTTCTCTTCTGGAATTCCTGCTCAGAACTCTTCTTGTTGCAACGGATCATCTTCCCGCATTTCTGATGAAAGAGAGTAAGTCAGTTCCAGTCCTCGTCTTCCAGCTCATGACCTGCCAACCACTGACAGTGTCATGAGCCAGACTTGTCTACTGAAAGAGAATGCGATTTTGTTGTATAATCCAGAAATAAAGTTCGCCGAGCATTAAGTTGTGAAGAGGTGGCAAAAATCTGTAATTATATTACTTTTCTCGAAGGCTATACCTTTGTGTACATATTTGGAGCACAAATGCCTTGCCTTGTGAGAACTCTTACTAGTTGAAAATAGATTTTTCCTATAAATAAGCTTGTTTTAAAGACTTCAAATGGCTGCATCCTCCTTAGAACAAGCCAAAACACTATTTTATCTCAGATGCCTTGACCTTCTTGACCATATCTAACAATTAAAGTTATCTGAACTGAATTTTTATTCAAATCATTATAGTTGAAAATCACTTAATCAACTAATTTCAATTAAAATGTTGTGCACAACCCTGTTACCACATGATCTGGGCTCTTTCTACAGCTTGACAGTAAGACAAGTAGGTTTCATTCTGTTTCCCAATTTTTACAAATATTGTAGTACTATCAATCCTGTTATTAAAATTTGTTTCAATAAATATATTTTTTCCCCTCTTTAATTTCCAGGTTGATCAATAACTATAAAACAATATTTTATCTCAAACCAACTTACCCTACTGAGTGATAGCTTAATTTATCCTGAATTTGCAACCCTGTTACCAACACACTTTCATGACATTGTGTAACTAGTCTACTGTACATTGTGGCAAATTTGCCAAATTTCTATGCAAATTTGTTGTTAATTCATGTACAATTTGCTTACACCCTACTGTCTGGTTTAAGGGTGCACTTTTATGTTTTCTAAAAAAAAAAAAAAAAAAAAAAACTGAATAAATTACAATGTACAAATGAATGCAGAATCACCCCGTCATAAAAAATAAAATTAAATAAATAAAAAGTTACATCTTCTTATGAGATTGGGCTGCTGTTATCCATTGATTATTATTATTATTATTATTATTATTATTATTATTATTATTATTATTATTATTATTATGTTTATTAAAGTTGTACATTTTATTTAATACAAATCTGTGTTTTAATTTGTCCCAAGACCAGTCTTGGTAACAGGGTTAAAAAAATAGCTAATGGGGACAGAAATTTAAATATCACATTAAAATGCATGTATTTTTTTCTTTTAGGTGTGTATTTTTATTTATTTATGTATTTATTGGGAACATCATTGCTATTAAATGTATCATCCATTGTAGTGCTGTAACATTTGATTAATACAATCTGGCAGTATCTGTAGGCAGGAGCTGCCCTTTTCGGCATGGCTTGAATTAGTGAATCCAAATCTGAAGTAACATGCAGAATTTTCAGCTGCATTTCAGTTTGTATCAGTAAAACAGGTTGTGCCTTTAGGGCATCCAGAACACTCTCAAGTTTTAATGGCTGTTTCATGGTGTAGGTTATTTGCGTCATCTTTCAACAATAACTTTTTGTCTCTCTTTTTTTTTTTTTTTCCATTTCATATTATCTGAAAATATAAGTCTGATAGCCGATTTAAAAATCTGTAGCACAAATGGTATACTCTTGAGTAGAAACACAAAAAAAAGTAATGCTTTCCTTAGTAAGATCTTTTGCTGTTTTTAATGTATCTGAAAGCGTTAACGTGTTAAATATCACTCTGTAGGGTGTGAAAGGTGAAAATGTGCAGTAATCTTACCAATAGTAAACTCTCTGTCATAAAGAGAATAAAAGTGTTAATGGACCTGTCGAGTATGCAAATTATTTTAAATCGGTCACTTCTGAGTTTCAATTCTGGTTAGCATGCTACCTACATAGCTTGTAGTAAGAAAGGTTTGGTTTATAATACTGCCATAATGTGGAGTTTGTAAATTATAATGCGTCTTTGAAGGCCACACCAGTGATTTATCAAGTGCTTTGATATTCAAGTACAATAATGATATACAGTGACTCTTGCATTAACTACAGAAATGGATACATGGTTTTATGTGAAGCATTGTAGAATAGCAGAAAGAAAGCATGCGTTTTTCTAGTGCTTTCTGTGAGAGCAGCATTTCATTTGTCTTTTAAGCTGACTCTCTTGATATACTCCATGGAGATTTGAACAAATACATCTAATCTCCACTAAGCATTCCTTTTATAATTAACCATAAGTAGTTATGATTGATTATTCATAATTTGCTCGAAATGGGAAATATTTATTATTAATTATAACTGGTTATATTTACCTTTTCAAGCTAATTTACTACACTTTAATTACTGTGAATTTACAGTAAAAAATTGGATATGGTCAAGATTGGATCTGTGCATTAAGACTTAAAGTATATTCACAGCCTAGTGCTTTTGCGGTGGCAAGGATGTTTGGAGTAGGTTTTAATGGATTGCTATTGTATTTGGTCAATGTGGCATTGCCTGGTGATCAGAAATGTTTGATAATTGTTTAAAAAATTAAAAGTACCGTATTTTCCGAACTGTAAGTCACACTTTTTTTTCATAGTTTGGCTGGTCCTGCGACTTATAGTCAGGTGCGACTTATTTATAAAAAATAATTTGACATGAAACAAGAGAAATGAACCAACATTACCGTCTACAGCCACGAGAGGGCGCTCTATGCTGCTCAGTGCTCCTGTAGTCTACACTGAAGACATAGAGCGCCCTCTCTCGGCTGTAGACGGTAATGGTTTCTCTTGGTTCTAAATAAATGCGACTTATAGTCCAGTGTGACATATGTTTTTTTCCTCATCATGATGTATTTTTGTACTGATGCGACTTATACTCAGGTGTGACTTATAGTTCGAAAAATATGGTATGTAATATTTGGAAGCAACTTCGAGTTTGTAAATATGTGTTTATATGTTGTTGCACTGCCTAGTGATCAAACAACCCACCCTGTGAACAGTGTTGGGGGTTACGAGTTACAAAGTAACGGATTGCAGTAACTATATTACTTTTTGTGTATTGCTATATTACTTTTTTGGGATTGGGCAATAGCACAGCAGGGAATTCAAATGATACTTAGGAGTCGCTCTCCGTTTATCAAGTGCTGAAATGTCATCTTATAGACGGTTTCATCGGGTGCACGCGCTTGGCCCTAAGTTAACTTCTGGTCTGTGTTGTGTATATCGGTCAGGCTGCGGTGCCTTCTACAAACGCAGTTAAAGTTAAGGTGATGATTAGATTGAAGTTGGGCTTAAGTGATTGTAATGTGGGATGTGTTTCCCATACATTTTATTTATTTTTGGAGACTCGCCACAATTTTAAAACTAATCTATTTTCCAAAAAGTTTTGTTGAATAAACATGAGCACGTACTGCACGTTTAATAAAATAATAATTCCTTACATTTATGTTTAAATATCAAAACGAGACACATGTGTTTTTATATCACTGTATTTCTGAAGGAAGACTTGCATGTTATATGCCTGATAAAGCAGCGTTTGTGAGCTCAGTGCTGCTTTGTTTAGAGCTGTTACTGGGGAAAACCTCTATTTCTCATGCGTCAAAGCATCTCCTGCTTAACATTTCTTCTATGTTTTATTTTTAATAGTAAATCCCCTTTGTTTACCAAAAGATAAAGTTTGCCTAATTTTCAATATTTAAAAGAAAATTTTAAGGAATGTTTTATTCCTTCATTTGATAACCAGAAAAATGTAAATACACAACGGAATTTCTGAGAAAAAAAAAAAAAAACATTTCATAAGGCTATTTTAACAAAAATGTAATGTATGAAGTTGTTTTTATGCATTTAAATAATTATACATGCTAAAAAAATCTAACATATGGTGAAGAAAAAATAATAAATAAAGTAAAGTAATACTTAGTGAAATCACTAGTAAAGTAATCTCATTACAATTTGCAGAAGTAACCAGTAACTAGTAACTAATTAAATTTTTTGAGTAACTACCCCGACATTGCCTGTGAAGACTTATGATCTTTTGGGTCTCTTTTTTGATGAAAGTGAATTATTTTGTCAGAAAAAAATTGTTAATTTGACTGAAGTCTGTCACGACTGGAAGCAATTTCAAGTTTTAAATTGTTTTATTGACGACACATTTTGTACCATGACTCAATTATCCAACGAACCACTAAAGTAACTTTTTACTCAATAACATGCATGTTTATATTTAATATGTTCCTGTTCACACAATTTCATGGGGTGCTTATATAAATTGTTACAGCAATATCTAAGGTTCATTGGAGCCTCAAAGTTTCAATGAAAGTTTTTATTTTATTTTATGTTCTGTTCTGTCACCACTGGAAGCAATTTGGAGTTTTGATTATATCTGTGATGATTTCTTTGGTCAGTTTGTACTAAAACTCACTTATCCAACCACTTAAATAGGTTTTTGCTCCACTTTCAAGAACAGGCTTGTTTATATAAAATATTTTGCTGTTCACACAATTTCAGGGGTCTTTTGTATACATTATTACAGCAATTTCACTTAGTGCTGCCTAAAGTTCACTGAGCTTTACAATAAAGACTAAACATTTAACTGCAGCATGCATACTGTGCCTCGCTCTCTGGGGAACAGACTTAATGTACTTCTCAGAGGAAAAAACAAGGTAACCATGGCAAATACTAAAGTGTTAAGATGAAAGAGACAAGTTTCACTTGCACCCAAGGCAATTATTACTTCAGCTGTGCTCTGCTCAGCACGAATACAGACACACAGCTATCTGACATTTTGCAATAGTGGGATAATTGCCATAAATGCACGATAATCTCCATTGACTGTTTTTAAGATATCTGACCATAAAGATATCTGAGGGCAGGGAGACAAGATAATCAGGGAGAAATGGATGGGTTTACACTCCAGAAGTGAATACTGATGCTTGTTTTCGCTTTGCATTTGCTGGCTCAGCGCCTTTTGCATTTCTGCTTTGAATTCATTAACTTTTTTCCTTGTGTCTTTAACGTAAATGTACATTCATTTTCATTTGGCTATTGGGGTTATAAAGAACATTTTTCTCAATTTGTTGCCAATATTCTGCAGACATTCAACCTTGTAAAATAAGACTGTGGCATGTGAGTTTTCTAGAATGCGAGCTGTACAGTTTATGCAGTACCGTTTTTAGTAGAACTGACACATGGATGAATGCACAAGTATGGCTCTTAATAGAAAACAAGCATTCAAGGTCAGTCTATGAATGCTGACAAGGGAAAATCATATTTTTCAAGTGTTGCTTATAATTGGCATTACAATAAGTTTGTGCACATAAATTTACTTCAGGGAAATGATGGTTGTGCAATTCTTAGTGCTGCACAGTATATGATATAGGAACAG
The DNA here is from genome assembly GCF_023724105.1 of Carassius gibelio. Taxonomy (NCBI): domain Eukaryota; kingdom Metazoa; phylum Chordata; class Actinopteri; order Cypriniformes; family Cyprinidae; genus Carassius; species Carassius gibelio. The sequence goes on from NC_068400.1 coordinate 6,043,450, forward strand.
TAAAAACAATATGTAGTGACATCTTGGGTTCTAACTTCTAACTTTTGTTCAATCTTTAAACCATTCCCTCTGTTAATTTTATATAAAAATGAATAAAAAAAATTATTTCTATCAGTGTTGAGTACTCGAGACTCGGACTCAGTATTGACTCGGACTCTAACATATTAGGAATCGGACTTATTCCCGAGTCCACTCGAGTCCCAATCTATAAATATTTCATGATTGTTACTGTATGTTAATATTTCTTTAAATTGATGTATGATTGACACGTTCAATGATTGGTGATTTTCATGTGACGTGAGATGTTAGCGTAACGTTAGTGCAGATGCAGCAGGACTCGGGTCAGGATGTCTCATGAACTTAACATATTAACTTTTTAAAACGTCTGATACATGACTCGGACTCGAATGAGCTGGTCTCGACTACAACACTGCTTCCTATAATGACTTGAATACAACCCTTTTGTGGTGAACGTTTTTAAAGTAAAAAAAAAAAAAAAACGTAATACCTGGTTGTAAAATGTAATACGGTGCGACTCCCAAAAGCATTGGCATTTGTTTGCAAACATGTATATTAATTAATTATTTGACGATTCATGTAAAAATACCCCTCATTTTGCATTGTTGAACAATTTTTTTTTTTTTTTTTTTTTGGAATAATGATAATAAAGACGTGTATGCTTAAATGTATTCAATATGTAATTATAATATATTATTACTTTTAACTTTTTTGGCTATATCATGTAACCTATTTCTCAAAATGGTATGAATGATATTTAAAACTTGTAAACTGTGAAAATATTACATTTAAAAACTTGGAAGTTGGCATGTGATTTTTAAAAAGATTCCAATTTTAAATATTTACTAGACGATTTATCTCATGGACATTTAATTTGTCCATATCGAAACAACTGAAAAAATAATAATAATAAAACAAAAATTGTACTGGGGAGTTATTTTGGATTTGCTCCGTTTTTGTACATATATTTATTATAAATATTGCCAAATCTAGCATTCAGCTTTGAATGGAGAATAAAGGGTGGTTTCAAACTGTAAGATCCATTGGTTGGAGGTAATCCCTCCAATAATCGTATAAATCTCTGATATGCCCCAATCTTCATTCATATTGAAATTAAATCAACAATATATTGGTGTCAAAAACTTTAATCTACAACAAAATATTGATATATGTGATTTGGGGGATTTAATCTGGTTAATGAATCAGCATATTTAAACCGTTTGATAAAAAAAAAAATATATATATATAGACATTCATGTGTGACTGCATCATATAATAACTATTAATTAATAATATTGATAGTTCATCGTCTAGCTGACTACGTCTTGTGTTATTATTATTATTCTTTTTTTCTAAAATCCTGTCAAACGTGCACAAACTACTAGCTCCTACTAAATATTGTAGAAACATAATTTTCTGTAAAGTTGCTTTGTAACGATTTGTATTGTAAAAAGCGCTATACAAATAAACTTTCCTGATTTCAGTCTTAAGACTGAAGACATTGGTTATAATTTTGATAAAGTAGATAAATCAAATGAAACATTTCATGAAGAACATTCTAGTTAACATTTCTGTTCTTTTATTAAAGTGGAAATTGTGCATTGGGAGTTATTTTTCCCCCTTTTGCTTTTAAAAACAACAACAAAAATATATATTCCTATCCTACAAGTGGAAACATTTGTTGTTTTTTGTAGTCATGAAATCATACCCAAATATGTTGTTTTAGACCACAGCATCAAACTGTTTGATCTTGATGCTAATATCATCAATCAATCAACCTAGCAACCATTCCGAACATAAAAAGTTCCACACCGTTAACTAGCACGAGTGTATTTAGCTAGTGTGGGGTGTGTTATCCTGTGTCAGGATGATTAGTAGCTCTCTCTCCCCTTTCCTCAGGGATCTGTAGGGCCCCCTCCACCACCTTCTATAGAATCTGCTAGTGAGCTGGAGCGACTTGTTAACAGAAGCATGGCTGTTAACATTTTGTATTCCTGTGTTGCCCTTAGCTAACACCAGGCCAGCGGTGGGCGATGCTGTGTGGCGGGAGGGTTCTAGATGTGCTCCCATGACAATGGTGTAAGAGCTGGCCCTGATTCCACAACTGTGCTGAGAAGCGGAGGGGCCTCTGGGGACGGCTCAGGTTACCGCCGTCGCATCCTGCTGCATTAGCAGGGCACGGTGAAATAACAACCTGCCATCTGGAACGCCCGGCCAGCCTCCGCACAGACTCCCAATCGCGCACACCTTAATTAAGAGTTGTTTGTACAGGCCTCTGCCTTTTTTTAGACATTTCTTTCACCTAAGCCCATCCATCCCACTTGGGTTTCTTGTTTACATGCGAAGAAATGCACTTTTGCTAATGATGACAATTTAAATAACTGATGATCCACTTATGACACTTTTCCTCACAAATCTTTGTTAACTTTGTCACAACTGTAATTTTACATCTTAAATACTGTAAATATATATTTGTATATATTACATATTTTTAGGGGGTTACAAAGGATTTACATTTTTGTTTTGACAAAAATTAACAATGTCAGCCCATATCTCACAAAAAGCTGTACTGTATTGTAATTGTATAGCTTCAAAAAAAAATTGGAGTATGGTGGTAAAAGCCTTAAGGACTACTTTCATAGTACATGTACTGTGTATTTCTCCTTTTTTCAAGCTTGAGGAATATGGATTCTAGGAAATGCCATTGTAGAGAGCTATTCCTTTAATGCTGCTTTCTGAGATCTTAAAAGCAGTTTGTAAAGGTAGCGTGTTGGAGGTGCATACGAGCGCTGGAAAGATGAAGGTACTCTTTGTATCGTAGAGATGTTGGTGTAGTATGTTGAGTGAAATCCCTCTGAGAGAGCAACCGTGTCCTCCGTGCTCAACATGGCCCTCTCTTGACCCCACTTTGGGCAAGACAATGAACACCCTTGAAAAGCATTTTTGTCCTTCCTTCCTACGTGCTCTTCTCTTTGTCCCGTGTAAGAGGGGCTTACCTTAGTCTTCTATCTGTGCCTCTGTTGAGGTAGAACCTTACGAATTGGCACTATTGTTTTTTTTTTTTTAATTGTTCCTTGAATTTATATCTCATGCACTTGCTTGCTTTTAGTAGATTTGATTAAAAACCACCCCTAAAGAAGTTCCTATTTTAATTTCCCAGGCCTAAATTCAAATTGAAGCCTACAGGTTTTGCTTCAGCTGGTCTATAATTGGTTGCATCGCAATTACACCGTTTACGAGAACTGAAATCTTGACGGGCCCCTACACGGCACAAAGCAATTTTTTTAAACCGTAAATGTGTCTAAAGAGCGTGAAGGGGCTAGAGGGTCTTCAAGGGCTATAGTGAATGAGCTAATTAATGCAGAGTACAGACATGGGATTTAGGCTGATAACTGGCTTCTTCTGCTCTTTAGTAATCAGTCTGCTTTTGGGGGTGTAGATAAAGGACACCCTTAGGAGTTAGAGTGGGGCCCCCCTACTTAATAACTTGGTGTGCTATGAGTGAGTTATGCTTTACTGTGTATAAATGAGCTTCTGCATCTACACCTTGCATACTCATTTATGGACTGAGTCGGCACAGTTCTGCTAGAATTGATTAATGTGCTTTGGCCAAATTAATTTTACAAATACTGTACGTAGTTCTCAAATTGCTCAGGGAGGAGGAAAATGGGTGTTGGAGGTTTTATTTTTTATTTTTTTATTTTTTTCAATCGGAACACATAAAGTGATAGACAGCTTATTTATTTGCTTCGGTCTTCCGCTATATAATTGTAAGCAGGTGCTTTAGTTACAGTATGCTATGTTTAGTTGTGAATCATCCCTAGTCTTGCTGCATTATACTGATTTACCTAATCTTTTCAGATGTCGTCATATTAGACTTGATCCCCACCATGCAATGTAAATATATAGAACTGAAGTGGGCGAAATTAATCAGGAAGCTGTGATACTTTGATAGCCGGGAGCATAGAAATGTTAACTTATTTTGTATATAGGGTTTAAAATGTGTTTTTTGTTTGTTTTTTTTTTTGTTTTTTTTTATCTATCAGTAAAAGTGTGCAGTAAATATGTAAATTTACATCTTTAAGACCAAGTACAAGTCTACCAGTTGCATTGGTAAGCGATTTATTTATATATTTATTTTTACAAATGCCCACTTATTATTAAAAAATAAATATGATCGTTACTGTAAGTCGCATCAGTCCAAAAATACGTCATGATGAGGAAAAAAAACATATATAATTTGCACTGGACTACAAGTCGCATTTATTTAGAACCAAGAGAAAACATTACTGTCTACAGTCGCGAGAGGGCGCTCTCGTGGCTGTAGACGGTAATGTTTTCTCTTGGTTCAGGTCTCTTAGTTCATTTCTCTTGGTTCATGTCAAATAAATTTTGATAAATTGTAAGTCGCACCTGACTATAAGTCGCAGGACCAGCCAAACTATGAAATAAAGTGTGACTTATAGTCCGGAAAATACGGTAATTTCTAGTAGTTGTGAATTGGTAATAATTATGACTTTGCCCTGACACTACTTCTTTCAATCACAACTATTTTTTGTAATTGTGACTATATCTGGGAATTGCAACTTCTTTGGTCAATGTTTTTCATAATTACATCCCTATTGCTCATAATTGTAACCTTATTATTATTTATTTTTTTTACTTTTTAAATATAAAAAAGCTAATTAATAATTGTGACTTATTATATTGTAGTTTCTACTTTTTGTTCCACTTTTCCACCTTGTGTCATTATCTTTTACCTATGAGTTGGTGGTAGGTTTTCAAGATCTGTAGGTGATGCATTTAACAGGTTTGATAGCATTTTGAACAGCCATCGAAGAACGAGTAGGATTTTCATCACCATTTTGAATCTCAAAGATAGCTGTGAATTCCCAGTTTCACAGGCCTCTCTCAGGTCACAGAGATCTGATGTGCATTACACTAGATCCCTCTTAACATTAATACTCCAGCAGACTTTATTGGAAATGTGTTTTGTGGATTGAAAATTGACGGCAACAGCTACCCATAGCTAGAATCTGGAACAGATCAGCACTGATTAATTAGTGTCGGATTTCACTGCAGATAACTGAGTGCATATTTATCATAAACACCCTCTCCATCTCACTTCACTCGTCCCTTTAGGAGTCCTCCAATCATTTTATTTTCAATAATTTTTCCGCTCCATTAACTGTCAGACGCAAGCACGATAACAATTAAATGGTCAACTCAGGACACTTTGCACCCTTGTGACAGTGGCGAAGCTACTGGTGGGCCCAGGTGGGCAATGGCCCACCCATTTTCAGCTGTGGCGAACCCAGTGAGAAGCTGTTCATTTTCCAGATGTATGGTATTTATCAAAAGATAATAATTATAAATGTATAGTTTCACTTTAACTTCATATATGTGCATTAAAATATATTTAACGTGAGTTTTCATGTCCATTACAGGCAGTTTATTCATTTTCACCATACGCTTGTCAAAATAATGATCGGTCACTTTATGTTAGTCCCACCCACGATTATGTTAATGACGTGAGGAAATGAGTGTTGGATTTCCCAAATGAAATGTAAGTCTTAGCACTGAATCCAGACTGCCTACAAATGAAACCAGACCAGCGGGTGATGGTTTTATAGATTAGAAACTTCTGAGCCAAACGTGTTTAAAGTATCATTACCATAGGAACAATGTTTGATCCGCTAAATAGATGAGCTCTTCGTGGAAAGAAAAAAATAAACATTGTGCTAGAAACTCTTCTCCACAACGGGAGCTCATTTCTACGGTCCTCGATATCTACTCTCGTTTGAATGCAAATGAGACACTTGATTATGAGATCATCTGCGAAACCCCATTGTCTAAGGTAATGCTTTGCATACAGTAAACTAGTTCATGTTTGGCAATTCCTTAACTAACATTAACAATGAGAAATACATTTGGTATTAATTCATCTTTGTTGACTATTAAAATTTCAACTTTATGTTAGCTCCGTAACGGATACAACTTTAAATTTTAGTAATGTATTCGTAAATGTTGAAAATAAAAATTAATTTATTCAATGCTTTAGTAGTATTGTGTATTGAATCTTTTCTGGCCTCACCCCTGCCTTGTGAAACATTGACCAGATGACCACGTCAGCTAGTGTTTTCTTTATCTTCCATGTAAAAAATGCTGTTTTTGTCTTAAAAGGAATGGTTCATTTTTTTATTTTAATTTATATATATATATATATATATATATATATATATATATATATATATATATATATATATATATATATATATATATATATATATATATATATAAAGAAAGAAAGAAATAAATAAAATGAGATTTTTTTTTTTTTTTTTGAATTTTATTTTATTTAGCAAGGATGCATTCAAATATGTAATGTTTCAAAATATTTTTAATAAATGCTGTTTTGAACTTTCTAATCAAGGAATCCAAAACTTGAAGTATTAATCATTGCAACTGTTTTCAGTGTTGAAGATTTTATATATATATATATATTTGTTTATATGTATTATTATTGTTGGGGTTATCTTTGGGTCACAGCCTACCAGTTGAGAAAGTGAGAGTGATTTGTGTTAATGCAGAATTTATTTATTTTAACAAAACAAGAAAAAAAATTCTCCCAGTAAATCCTTCTGTCCAATTCTCTCGTAAGCCCTCTAAGCGAAACCTCTCGCTCGCATCCTTCAGGCTGCATATGGAGCCTGTAGCCTCTGCTGGAGACGAACAATAGATAGGGAAAGTGTAAGCGTGGCGTGCTTGCAGGCTGCTGCCAGGCTGTTAAGCGGCGGACTGAAAGCACACCTGTGGAGATAGGGTGGGGGGGAGGAGAAATCAGATTTCCCTCTCGATGTTACGACCGCTCACCGCTTTTCATATGTTTTATATTTATGGGTCATTGTGGCTCCAGCCAGCGCCCCTCTTCAAACCTCTATGCTCTGATTAGATCCCAGATGATGACTGTGGCCCAGAACTGCAGTGATCAATCCTAATTTGCCGGTGGAATAAGATTAATGTATAAAAGATACAGTGCGCTGACCTGGTGGTTGAAAGGATGTCTCACTGTCACTGATCCATAATGAAGGCCTAAAGAAAGAATTGCACAAGACAATCTCTGTCCTGGTTTTGCCGAAGTGGTTGAACAACCATGCCCTTTATTGCAGTAATGACAGTTGTAATTAAATAGAGAGTGCACTCGCCTGCCAGTCATCCTGGGCAGCACTTAATACTGTAATCCATTTGTTTTAGATTGTGATGTCATAGCTGGACCATTGAAAAGACATTAGCCCATTTTATTGAACAGCTTAACAGCAGACTAATTAGATTTTCAGACATGTGAAACGTCATATATTTGTCATACTTTGTCATATCTTGTTGTATCTTGTCATTGTTTACAAAGCTATTTGAAATCTTATTTTAGTTATAGCAGATGCCCAACATAAAATGATGAAAGAGGCATATGTGCTCTCTAACTTTGGCATTCTTAATATATTCCATAATTCAATTCCAAGACAATTATCTTGCCAAGCTAAGCAAACATGATGTTCCCAGTCAATGTTTTAAAAACGTCCCAACTTTAAACTTATTTGTCTTTAACAAATTGTATTTGTAAGATACTGTGTTGTGACTTTTTTTTTTTTTTTTAATAATTTTATTAGTATTTCATATTTCATTTTAATCCTCCATTCTTCATCCATCATTCATTCCAACCCAAAAATAAATTGCATTTCAGGATGAAGGTATCTGTGGTTAAACTGAAATGGCGGAAAATGACTCAGACAGCACCCTTGAGGAAGATGAGTGTACATAGGCCCAATAATGCAGTTTTTTTCCTATTTGTGATGTTCCATCTGAGCTGGTACAGTGATACTTTTACAGATAAGGTAGGGCTCTTACTTTATTATGCACAGCAAATATTAATGAATTGGCCATTATGTGCTTAAGATTTTTTTTTGTATTTACATTTATCCATCCCGGGATAATTTTTACATTTGCTGTTTAATACTTTCATCCACTGTGAGTTATGCTTTGAGAAGCTTTACTTTTCAATATAATCATATATTGATAGTAAATATTGTATGAAAAATGTGTTTGCATTTGATCAAAGGTGACATTTATAATGTTTCAAAAGATTTACATGTCAAATAAATGCTTTGCTATATATATATATATATATATATATATATATATATATATATATATATATATATATATATATATATATATATATATATATATATTTGTATTATTTTTATATTATTATTATTATTATTATATATGGAAAAATATGTATTGCAAAATCATTGCTTTCACACGGTTTCATTTGTTTTGCAATTCTTAATTTTTGTTTCCAAAAAGTATAAAATTTTCCTTTATTTTCCTCAATACTTACATTTTTGTTTGCAAAACTTTTTCTTTTGCAAAGCTTTATTTTTTGCGTGTATATAAGGCATTATATTGACTCCATTACTTACTATGGAAAAAGAGTGAGCAAGCTATCGTAAGAGGGCTATCTTGCTTTTGTTAATTGTATAATAAATATAAAGAATACAAAAAGATTAGAGTTTTTTTTTTTTTTTTTTGCATTTACAAGCAGTTAGTAAATGAATAGAGTGCAAATCTAAAATAGGCAAGTTTTTTTTTAAATAATAGAATTAGAGAGTGCTAGAGTTAGAGGGCCAAATAAAGATGGTCATTCCACCAGGAGGAAACATTTAATTTAAAAGTCTATGAAAGTGATTTTGTGCCTCTTGGAATGGCACAATAAAGCAATGTGCACTTGCAGAACGCAAGCTTCTAAAGGGGACATAAGTCTGAAGTAATTAATTTAGGTAAAGGGGTGCAGAGTCAGGGGTGGTTTTGTAGGCAAACATCAACGCCTTGAATTTTATGCTAGCAGCTATTGGTAGCCAGTGCAAATTTATAAAGATGTGATGTGCATTCTTTTCGGCTCATTAAAAATATTTTGCTGTCACGTTCTGTATTCATTTTAAGTTTGATAGAACTGGCTGGAGGACCTGTTAAGAGAACACTGCAATAGTCCATCCTGGAAAGAGCAAGAACTTCAACAACGATTTGTGAGGCATGTTCCAAAATAAGGGCCTGATCTTCTTGATGTGGAATAAAACAAATCCGCAGGAGTGGTCAGTTTTACCAATGTGGTCTGAGAAAGTCAGCTGATCATCAATCCTAACTCCAAGCTTTCTGGCTGTTTTTTAACGAGTTACAGCTGCCTAACTGGATGGTGAAATTGTGATGAAACAATGGGTTTGATGGAACCACAAGCAGTTCTGTCTTAGCAAGGATCATTTCCAGCAAGAAAAGTCTTTTTCATCAGGATGGAATGAGAGGTAGAGTTGAGTGTCATCAGCACAGCAGTGATGAGAAAAGCAGCGTTTCTGAATGACAGAAGACATGCCATGCAAACAGCGAAGATAAGTGGTCCATCAACTGAGCCCTGCAGCACCCCAGTAGTGGACAGATCCAGCAAGATAAGTACTGAATATTTGGAATATGCTTTTGCCAGTCTTAGGGTTTCAAAAACTGAGAGCAAGGCACTCTCGGTTGAATATCCACTTCTGAAACCAGACTGTTTGCTGTGGAGGAGGTTTTTCTGTGTGAGAAAGGCAGAAACTTGGTTGAACTCGTTCAAGTGTTTTTGCAATGAAAGGAAGAGGAAAAACAGGTCTGTAGTTCTCTAAAAGAGATTGGTAAAGGGTGGATTTCTTCAATAGAGGGGTTATACAAGCCTGTTTATAAGTTGAGGGAAAAACTGTATGAAGGGTTGTTTTAACGGATGTAAGTGAGTGCAGGTACAAATGCAGGAGAAATGGCTTGAAGGAGGTGAGATGGAGAAGGTTCAAGCGGACAAGTAGTAGAATAATTAGAAAGGATGAGTTTGGAGAATTCTGACTCAGAGAGTGAAGAGAAGGATATGAACAAGTGCATGTTTTTTGGTAAGATGTGCCTGACAGATTGTGGTGTGAAAAATTGTGTACTAATGGTTTTCATTTATTAATGAAGAATTTGTCAAAGTCGTTAGAGTTGATGAATGAGAGGCAGCAGAAGTAAAAAGGAGGGATGAAAATGTTTTAAAGAGCATGCGAGAGTTAGGCGAATTGTCAATTTTGATATGATAGTATGTCCTTTTAGCAGTGGAGACATTAGCGGAGAAGGAAGAGAGGAGTGACTGTGGAGGGGTATGTGTTGTGTCAAGAACCATGTTGAGGTTAAAAGTGAGGACGAAGTGATCTGAGGTCTGCAGTGGAGTAACCAGCACATGATCAGTGGAGCAGTGACGTGTGTAAATAAGGTCCAGTTGGTTGCCTGATTTGTGAGCAGACAAAGACTCAGATCGAAAGAGGCAAGCAGAGTGTGGACGTCTGCAGTTTGAGGTTTTTCTAGGTGGATGTTGAAGTCTCTAAGCATAACTAGGGGAGTACCATCCTCAGTAGAGGTTGAGATCAGATCTAATTCATCCAAGAAGTTACCTTGTGGTCCTGGGGGCCCATAAACAACTACAAACTGGATTTTAAAAGGGTGGGTAATAGTGGTTGAATGTGATTCAAAGGAGCTGTTAATACCCAGAGAAAGTAAGTAAATAAATTTCCAATCATTAGAGATAAGCAGATCAGTAACTCCACCTCTTCCAATCAGATGGGGAGTGTGGGAAAATTTTGTTTATCACAACAAAAGGCTAAGCAAGCACACCACACTGACAAGGTATGCGCTTTGTGTATGTTAGTCTATGTATGTCTGTTAGTGATCAGTAACACAAAAACATATTAGTTTATCGCATTCAGTATCATACTTGTGTTCAAATGCACAGGAAACTAGACAGAATTGTCACACATAACACATCCTTGTATTGTATTTTTATAAGTAAATAATAATAATAATAATAATAATAATAATAATAATAATAATAATAATAATAAAAAACATTGTCTAGAGAGGAAAAGGTTTTATTTTCATTTTTTTTTAATTTTTTTCTGGTGCAGGAGATAGTTGGCAGAGAAGACATAAAAAATTAAAAAATAATAATAAAAAAAAGCGGTGTATAGACTTAACTTTCCATTACTTGGGGAAACCTGACTCAGGGTAGTAAATCAGACTGTCATTGTGAGGCGTCTGTTTGCCTGTATCCTTTCAGGGCAGATGCAGTTGAGAAAATTTGGAGCAGAGCTCCTGTCCCTTATTTTATCATTGTGATAAAAGAGAGCAGACAACTGGCACTGTGCTGTTGTCGTCAAATACCCCAAACACACTTGTTCTCTCATGGAAATAGTTGTACAAGTAGAATAGAATATCTTTTCTCCTTTCTAATAATAATAAACATAATAATAATAATAATAATAATAATATCATATTTTGTATGTATGTATGTATGTATTATTATTATTATTATTATTATTATTATTGCCAACTTTTCATAATTGTATTATTTTAAATTTGTTTTCTTGCATTATTTTTTTATAAGTTGTATATTATTATTATTATTATTATTATTATTATTATTATTATTATACTAATAATATTGTTAAAATAAGTTTTTTTTATATATATATATATTTTTAATTATCATCATCATCATCATCATCATCATCATCATTATTCTCTCAAGAAGAAAGCAATGGCAGTGAGTGCCCCCTCAAAAAATGTTCCATCACATGCCTGAAGAGTATACTATTCAAACTGTGTGAGCGTGTAAATGTGTGTGGGTGCATGCAGTGGTTGAAAAGATCTACATAAAGAGCTTCCTGGCTGGCAGGGTTTGAAATGGTCACCCAGTGGTTGGGGTAAGCCACATAGAGATTTGATGTTTTATCCCTACCTTAAATCGGACCAAATCCCATCAAGTGTCGGGGTGGGGGGATGTTTGCTCACATGGTTCAGATTTTAGTGCAATCATGCGTCATTCAGGATGCTGGCTGGGGAATTCAGCCTTGGTTATTTATATAAATACTGTTATTCTGACAGTATATGAAACTGCATTTGCAACCCATTTTATTTCTGTAATATTGAATGGTCGGTAGCACACAATACATCAGAAGAAAGCGAAGGACAAGACTTGATTTAATCCATTGAAATAATTGGACAGCTAGCTGGGCGTGGCCTCTATGATAGAGGCCTTAATGATGTCAGCAGAAAAGGAGATTCATTTTGATGAAAGATTACTACAGTATGCATGATGTCGCATCATGCATACTGTAAAGTACTGGTCACAATACTTTACTTTACTTTACATACATGTATTGCACTACTCATATTTTGCACAGACTGCACATGGTTAAATCCATTACACTATAAACTGTCTAAAGCTGTTACTGTACAAGCACAGTAAACTATTCTACAAAAAATATAATTGCACTACTGTTATTTTGCATATAATTGTTAAACAATACTTTTGCACACTCATTCAACTGTATTTATTATTACTGTTCTCAAGTTCCTGCTATTCATAATGCATATATAATCCTTCTTTGCTCTGTTCATAATGTACATACAATCCCTACATTACATTCATATTTATATTCTGTATATACTCTGATCAATATTGTATATAGCAACTCCACTGTACATTCTGTATATCATAAGCTATACTTACTCTGCACTTTTATGTATATATAACACTATATTCTTGCACTTCTGGTTAGATGCTAACTGCATTTCATTAGCTCTGTACTTGTACTCTGCATAATGACAATAAAGTTGAATCTAATCTAATCTAATCTAATATTTAAATAGCATGCACCAATTAATTGTTTACAATACCAGTAATTTGTTGTAAGATAGTAGATGTTGGCTAATCCATGCAAACTGGACCAGTCACAAACATTAGCATTTAAATTAAATATACTTGACGCTTTGGCTGGAGAGCAGACGGTCTGTAGCTGACTGCTTGACAGATCTGGGTTTCAGCATCACTGACTACAAAGGTAATTCACAGAAAGCTAAATTATAACCCTCTTTCCAGGGATCCATTCCAATCAGCGTTCTTTTGGAAAACAGTCAGACAACTGGAAGTCGAAAGAGTTATTTTTGCCTTAACAAGGTCAGTATTATTAATGATAATCTAAAAAAAAAAGCTATTTATTTGTATTTTATTTATTTGCTATTTTTGCATTGTATGCCAGACTCCCTTGAGATGGTCTTGATGGCCTTAAAATTGTTCTATGGCCTTAAAAAGTTTTTCTTAGTTTGAAAATATTCATCACTGAGAAATGTTTTATTTTGAACTGATAAAACCGCTGTCATATGCCGAAACGCAGTGGCAAAAAAAAAGTGTGTATGTATACATGTGTATGTACATACACACGTGTACAAGTATTCTTATCAATATAAACACAATAATAACATTATTATTCATTTATTAATGGCACTACTTGTTATAACTGTATGTCATATGAAATTCCAAAAATAAAATAACTATTATTCATCCAATAATTAATAATTAAAAATATTCCTTGTTATTAAGGAGGCTATTTGTTTTGCAATGCAAACAAGAGTTGTGCGGTACGTCTCTTTGGTTTTGTCAGGGCTATTGCGTTATGTAAAACGGCGGGTCTGTCCTCATGTCCTCCTCATCATCTACTTCCTGTCACACAGACACAACCACAACCACTCAGCCCTCCAGCTGCCAAAACACACACGATGTCGCACTGCAAAAAAAAAAAAAAAAAAAAAAAAAAAACCTGTGCACTACACGAGTCAACACAGCCTTGGCTTTCATGCAGAAAGACACAAAGGCATTTGATGGTCCCATCACTGCCAAATCCTTTCCACCTCAAGGAAGGAGTGAAATATTTTTAAACCACGCTAGTGTGAAGCAAAAAATACTCAGTGCTGTTTCCCTTTAGCGTAAAACACTTCTTATACGAGATCTACTGTGAGTGATCATTGATTCTGAGAATAGTGAAGATGGGCAGCAGTGCGATGGCATTTCTTCTCATTGCTGAAGGATTATAAGCAGTTGATGATTGCTAAACTAAGTATTAAGATTGCTCTAAACCCTTCTGGGGTTATAAATCAAATCTAGCCTGGCCATAGGGGCGTAATGAGTTGTAATTGCTCGCTAATGAACCAGAGTGGCACAGAACACCTAACTGTGCCTGCAACCACTACAACAATGCCATTTATTTTCTTTGCTTTGATTGCGGTGCATGGTCAGACAGGTATGTGCTAGAGATCGACTGATATGGGTTTTTCTATATGCCGATATGTGCTGCCGATTTTTTAGGGCCGATATCTTGGAGTTCTCCCCTTGATTTGCATGCTAAAATGTCACACTAATAATAAGGTGATGCACAACTAATTTTTTCTAAACTTATCATCATTCATTGAGCACTAACTTGAACCATCTCTCGAATTTAGTTCACTGCACGGTATTAAAATAAAAAATATATATGTGTGTCAATCATTTACATAAGTTTTAGAGCATTTACATTTATCAAGTAGAATTTAAAATATATATAAATATACATTTAAATAAACACAATTTTAGAAATCAAAATCAATTAAACTAAAAATACAGAAAAATAAATATATAAAAAATAAATAACAGTAGTGCTGCAAACACTCTAGCAACTAGCAACATTTGTGTTTGCACTTTAGATGTTCTGTGTCATTTATATCATTCTAATTTCAAACTTACATCGCATTCTGTTCATTATTAAAATAAAGTACAGTCAACCAAACATTTAAAAAGTTACACTGGTCAGTTAAAATACACCGTAGGTCCTCTCTGATGTTATGCCAAGGAAATTTTTGCTCATGTGAAGAGGATTATTTTTTCCATCTAGTTTACATTTAAAAAAAAATATTATAGTTTAACATTCAGATACACTACGGATATGGAAACATTTGGATATGTGCAGAACAAGACGTGAGAAATAACCTCCAAATACATCAAACCCATGCTCGCTTGTCCTCGTATGGATCGGATCATTTTTCAGATCAGCAAAAAAAAAAGAAAAAGAAAAAAAAAGGCCAAGACAAATAAATATACGTTTTGTCTTTTTTTTTTTTTAATTAACATTAAATTATTAAATTAAAATATATGAAATCAACTTAGTGCACATGGCATAATATCTTCTTTTTAACATAATAGCCGGACTTCTCATCTTCCAGTCTGCTGTGATGAAGTGAGCAGTTATCGTCACAGAGCTCTCCGTCCCCTTGGACGTCCACCCGTCTGTCGTGAGCGCAACAGAGGATGATCGGGATAGTTCATCCACAACTTTTTTCTTCTCTTGTTCATAAAGATCTGGCACAATCTTTTCACTCTAACCTCTTTCCTTCATCATTACATCTGACAGGGAAACCAAAATGCGCGGGACGTTCAAGCTCCTCCGCTCGGCATTACCACTGAACATGCGCAACTTTTTTTTTTTTTTCATAAAGTAATCCGCGGGTCACGTTTGTGCCAAACCGAAGATATTGATCCAAACGGATCACGGATCAATGATGATCCGTTGCACCACTACTATACTGTCATTTGAAAACATTGCAGTTGCGTTTTGAAATACAACAACGAGCACCACGAAACCATTTAAAGAGGCGCATTCAGCGGTCTCCTTGACGGGAAACAGTCAACAAAGATAAATGATCTCCAACGTATGGCGCGCTCTCTTCATTTCATCAAATGATCATAATCACATCTATTCGTTTGACAGTCCTGCAACTAGCATTTTATTCAGACTAAAACCCCTTTAATTCGGGTAAGAAAGCTTTTTTTCCAAGTGGCTTTTGCACACATTAATAATACCACTGCAGACGCATTTTGCAGCATTAAGATTACTTGATCATTAATTTAAACGACGATTGATCATGGAAATTATCAAATATTGACATCCCTAAATTCAAATGAGTTGGATGGAAAACTGGTTCCCTTTCGATACTTCATTCATACTGCGTATGGGGAAAAGCTCCTTTTTTCCTCGATACTGAAGCCTATTTTCAATAACGCAGTGCAACTGCACTGCCATTGGTTTAATAAACTTTTTTAAACCAATGACAGCGCTGCGTAGCTGCGCGAGCCTGTGGCGATGCAGCGCGCCAAAGCCCGCCAAAATGGGCGGGGCGAATGGCTATATAAGCAGGCAATCGCCAGAGGAAATCAGATCTTACTCCTTCAGCGACGACTTCACTTTGCTGGATCTCTGCTGAACGCCTTCGCCTGGAACGAGCTCTCGCCATCGAAGAGGTGCTGCTTTTGTGAGAGCATGAGTCTCGCCTTTCTGCGCTCGCAGATTGCTTTCTTTAATGAAAGCAATCCCGCCCCTCGCGCCCTCCCGTCTTTTTCCTCCCGCGAGCCGGCCAGGAAAAGACAGCGGGGAAGAGGGGCTCAGCGCCCGGATTCGGGTGAGCTCACGCCGGCTCAGCGCCCGCGTGCCTCACCCTCTCCAATGAGAGAGCCGTCCCCTGTCGGCTGAAGCGAGCGAGACCTCGTCTCTTTTTCGGCGGATCAGAGGACGAGCCGCTTGTCGACTCCATGTCACTCGCGGCTTCTGAAACGGAGGACTGGGCCGGCGATTCTGACCCCGCCCACTTGCCATCGCTGGAGCCCATTGACGCCAGAGCTGGGATGGATGCCGAGCTTCTCCGCATCCTCTCCAAGGCCGTTGAGGAACTCAATCTGGAGTGGGCCCCCCCTGAAGAGCCGACACGCAGCAGGCTGGACGAGTGGTACCTGCCAGGACGCCGCCAGGCCCCCTGCCAGCGATCTGCCCCATTCTTCCCTGAGGTTCATGATGAGCTGACAAAGTCATGGCGCGCCCCATTATTCGGCCCGCCTACGCACTTCCTCTGCAGCTCTCAGCTCAGTAGATGGCTTTCAGGAGAAGGACTATGAGCAATTGCCGCCCCTGGACGAGGCCGTGGCTGCTCACCTCTGTCCCCCCGTGGCTGTGGGGTGGAAAAATAAGAGAGCCCTTCCTTCCAAGCCCTGCAGGACGACCTCTGCCATGGCTGGCAGGGCCTACACTTCTGCGGGCCAAGCCGCTTCATCTTTGCACACCATGGCCATATTGCATGTGTTCCTGGCAAAGCTTTTCCGTTCCCTGGATGAGTCTAGCTCTAGTGAACCTGCTTTTCGCGACCTCCACAGCGCCACTGATTTGGCCCTGCACGCCACGAAAGCCACGGCCCAGGCCATCGGACGATCTATGGCCAACCTGGTTGTGCTGGAGCGCCACCTCTGGCTCAACCTAACAGAGATTAAGGAGAGCGACAAAGTGGCCTTTCTCGATGCCCCAGTCTCTCCATGCGGCCTCTTCGAACCAGCTGTAGAAGGATTTACAGAACGCTTCACTGCAGCACAGAAGTCGTCCCAAGCCATGCGACACTTCCTGGCCAAGCGCTCCACCCCAGGACTGCGCCGACTCAGCACCAGAGCAAACCTGCCCCTTCTACCCCCCAGGCGGCGCCCCCTAAGGAGCAGCACCCAGCTCGCCCCACTAGGCGTGCTAAACCGCCTAGACGTCAGGGCCCCCGGCAAAGGATTGCGCTGGACCCGACGCCCTCTAAATCCTCCTGATCGTAGGGGAAGAAAGAGGAAGGGGCAAAGTCCCGCCGCGGCCGGACCACCCCAGAAGCTCTCTCGCCTGTCTGCTTTGCGACCTGGGCCCACCATTGTTGCGTCCACGCAAAGCGCCGTTGTTATGGCGAACACAATAAATATTTCACATTTTCAAAAAGAGAGCAGTTTTCCTCATCCACACTCGTCAGTGTTCAGGCCCCTAATCAGCGGTCTGCCATCCGACACTATCCAGCCCCTTGTCACGCGGGCCGAGGCCTGGCAGGCCATCCCCGGAGTGTCCAAGTGGGTGTTGGGGATAATAAAACACGGCTACTCACTGCAGTTCACCCGAAGACCCCCGCGTTTTCGCGGAGTGATTCCCACCTCGGTAGAGCCGCACGATGCTCAGGTCCTCCGCACCGAAGTGATGATGCTGTTAAGGAAGGGAGCCATAGAGATAGTTCCTCCCTCAGAAAGCGGATCGGGGTTCTACAGCCGTTATTTCCTTGTCCCCAAGAAAGATGGTGGTCTCAGACCCATCTTAGACCTCAGACACCTGAACCTTTCCCTCATGAAACGGAAGTTCAAGATGTTGACACTGAAGCAGATCCTCACACAGATTTGCCCCGAGGACTGGTTCTTCTCGCTGGACCTGAAAGATGCTTACTTTCACATCCAGATAGCCCCCATCACAGATGATTCTTGAGATTCGCGTTCGAGGGTGTGGCTTACCAATATACAGTCCTTCCCTTTGGGCTGTCTCTAGCACCCCGCACTTTCACGAAGTGCATGAACGAGGCACTTTCCCCTCTGAGACAGATGGGAATCCGCATTCTGAACTATCTTGACGACTGGCTCATTCTAGCCCAGTCACGAACCGAGCTAGACCACAACAGATCCGTGCTCCTGAGCCACTTACAGTGCCTAGGACTCAGGGTCAATTTCGCCAAGAGCTCACTGCTCCCCAGCCAACGTATTACGTTCCTGGGAGCAGTTTTCGACTCAGTCAATATGAGGGCGGTCATATCACCAGAGCACGCTCTGGTACTTCAGCAGCTCGCGGCCTCTGTCAAGAACAAAGCCTGTTTCCGTCTGAAGTTCTTTCAGAGGATGCTCGGGCTGATGGCTTCCGCCTCCCCAGTTTTACAGCTCAGCCTCCTACGAATGCGGCCCTTGCAGTACTGGCTGAAACTCCGGGTCCCACCTCATGCTTGGCGGCACGGCCGCTTTCGCATCAGGGTCAACCAGGCCTGTCTAGCAGCCCTGGAGCCTTGGATGAACCCTGTTTGGTTCAGTCGAGGAGTACCCCTACAGGCGGTTTCCAGAAGGACGGTGCTCTCAACAGATGCGTCCAACCTGGGTTTGGGGTGCTCTGTGCGAGGGCAGACCAGCCTTCAGCTCGTGGTCACACGAAGAAAGCCATCTCCATATCAACTGCCTTGAGATGCTGGCAGTGGAACGAGCCCTTCAATCCTTTCAGGCAATCCTGGAAGGGCGCCACATCCTAGTCCAGTCGGACAGCATGATAGTGGTGTCCTACATAAATCACCAAGGCGGCCTTTCGTCCAGCCACCTCTGCACACTGGCAAAGCGCCTCTTGGAATGGGCATTACCCAGGTTGTGATCGCTCAAGGCGACACACATACCTGGCAAGACGAATCTGGGAGCAGACATGCTTTCTCGGAGCAATGTCCCCTCGGACGAGTGGATGCTCCATCCCAGACGGTTCTCAAAATCTGGGAGATTTTCGGGAAGGCAGAGGTCGACCTCTTCGCCTCAGAAAGCAACTCTCATTGCCCAACTTATTTTTCAAAGGAAACAGATGCGCTGGCCCACAACTGGCCCAGCCTCCTTCTTTATGCTTTTCCCCCGATCGCTCTGATCCCACAGGTCATCAGACGAGTCAGGGAAGACAGACACAGAGTCCTCCTAGTGGCCCCACTCTGGAGGACCCAATTTGGGCCTCGGAGCTTTTCAGGCTTTCCATGAAAGCCCCATGGCCGATCCCCCTGAGGCGGGACCTCCTCTCTCAGGCGAACAGGACAATCTGGCATCCACAGCCAGAACTCTAGGCTCTGCATGTATGGTCCCTCGATGGGAGCTTTGAGGATTTACATTGAGCAGTCGCAGCCGTTCAGGCAATCTGACCAGCTTTTTGTCTGCTTTGGTGGCCGCACCAAAGGGTCTTCGGTCTCAAAGCAACGCCTCTCGCGTTGGATAGTTGAAGCAATCACTCTATGTTACTCCTCTATTAGAGGTCGACCGATATGGGTTTTTCTATAGCCGATATGTGCTGCCGATTTTTAGGGCCGATATCTTGGAGTTTTCCCCTTGATTTGCATGCTAAAATGTCACACTAATAATAAGTGGATGCACAACAAATTTTTTCTAAACCTATCATAATTTATTGAGCACTGACTTGAACCATCTCTTCATTCATCTTAATTTAGTGCACTGCGCTGTATTAAAAAAATAAAATAAAAATTATCCAAAGTTAACCAAACAAATTAATAAACTGACCAAGTATTAAATATATAAAACAGGTAATATATATATATATATATATATATATATATATATATATATATATATATATATATATATATATATATGTATATATATATATATATATATATATATATATATATATATATATATATATATATATATATATATATATATGTATGTATATGTATATGTATGTATATATGTCAATCATTTACATAAAAGTTTTAGAGCATTTACATTTATCAAGTAGAATTTTTCAAGTTTGTTGGAACATAAATGTAAACTTAAATATACATTTAAATAAATACAATTTTAGAAATAAAAATCAATTAAACTGAAAAATATAAAAAAATAAATAGCAGTAGTGCTACAAAGACACTAGCAACCAGCAACATTTGTGTTCGGTATAAATGACACAGAACATCTAAAGTGCATTCTAATTTCGAACTTAAAATTAACTGTTGTCTGTTCATTATTAAAATAAAGTAGAGTCAACCAAACATTTAAAAAGTTACACTGGTCAGTTTAAATACACCCTATACCGGTCCTCTCTGCTGTTATGCAAAGGACGTTTTTGCTCATGTGAAGAGGATGATTTTTCCGTCTAATTTACATTAAAAAAATATTATAGTTTAACATTCAGATACATTGCGAATATGGAAAAATTTGGATATGTGCAGAAGGAGACGTGAGCAATAACCTCCAAATACATCTAGTCAAACCCGCGCTCGCTCGTCCTCGTATGGACTTAGTGCACATGGCATAATATCTTCTTTTTAACATAATAATAAGAACTTCTCATCTCCCAGTCTGCTGTGATGAAGTGAGCAGTTATCATCACAGAGCTCTCCTTCCCCCTGAACGTCCACCCGTCTGTCGTCAGCGCAACCGAGGAT
>NC_068400.1:6064895-6113686 GCF_023724105.1 Carassius gibelio
TTCAAAATGTTATTTCTTTATTTTTTTATGAAACTTACCCACATTAAAGTGTTATTTAAAAAAATGCATGAAGCTAGAACAAAATATTTTTCTTCACAAATAGATATCCTGTTATTTCTTTTATTGTTTTGTATGTTCAGATGTTCATGTAACAAAATATATACAAATTAAAACCTATATAGGGACATATATAGTAGTATACTTAAAGTATGATGTAAAGTTCACTTAAAGAAAATTTATGAGTATACTTGCAGTATAAAACTACTAAACTAGTAGTTTACTAAGACTATACTTCAACATGTACAAAAGTATTTAATTAGTAAATTGTCAGTATACCTATAGGTTCACTTTTAGTATAATTGAAGTACAAAGTACAAACATAAAGATAACTATTTGTGTAATACAAGTTTGCTACTGTTATACTTAAAAGTATACTTTTATATACTAGAAAGTGGGCCAATTTAGTCCCAAGGAGTACTGAAACAGTACACTTACAAGTATACTTCTAGAAAACTGATATTTGTATACTTGCTACATAAAGTATACTTAAAAATATCCTTGAACTTTTCTTAAGTGTACTTAATAAAATAAACTTGAAGTATAAAACATTCAACATTAGGGCTGGGAAAATAAATTGCAGACAAATCATTACAGACACTTGAACCTAAAATAATCATTTTAGCAGTGTCAACTACTGCTACTCACAAATCGGGCAACCAACTGGACCTTATTTACACATGACACTGCTCCACTGATCATGTACTGGTTACTCCACTGCACACCTGAGATCACTTCCTCCTCACTCTGAACCTCAACATGGTACCTGACACTATACATACCCCTCCACGTGTCATCTTTCGACATAACCTACGCTCACTCTCACCCTCCCAGCTATCTGCTATGGTTCATCTTCGCTTCCTTCCCCTAAACTGTTAGCATCTTTTGATACTAACAGTAATACTGATACTTTCTGCTCCACTCTTACATCCTGTTTAGACACTGTTTGCCCTTTGTCCTCCAGGCCAGCCCATAACACTCCTTCTACCCACTATCGTGCTAAAAAGTCTCTGGGTTAATTTTACACTGTTTCCTTGTATTGGTTTTTAGTCCACACGTGAAAGCGATTTTCCCCTGGGACACAATTTCAATAGAAAAAATCAGACTAGTTTTATATAGGGATATGCCGGTATAAATTTTTCGATTAATTGCTAATGCTTTGATCACAATATTATCAGGGTATTGATATTTAGTGATCATAATACAGTATTTATAATGCAAAAGAACTGTAAGATTTATAGTAATGTTAATATGCATTAACATTCACAATGAACAAAAGCTACATTTGCTACCGAAGCTGTTCATCTTTGTCAAAAAAATGCAAGTTTTAGTTCATGTTACCTCACTAAATAACACAGTTGCAACACTTTTAGCAATGCATTTTTAAATATTGGGGACCCACTTTATATTAAGTGGCCTTAACTACTATGTACTTACATTTTAATTAATAACTTAGTACAATGTACTTATTGTGTACATACATGTTTTTACATTGTACTTATATTTAAAAAAAAATGTAATTACATCTGTATTTAATTTCTGTAATTACATTTATAATTACACTGTTGACCCATACTTTAAACCTTAACCCACCCTTAAACTTACCCATACCTCCAACCCTCTCCCTAACCTTACCCCTATCCCACCTCAATAGCAGCAAAAGTGTTTTACAATACAATATGAACACAATAAGTACATTGTAAAAGTACATTGTTAAGGCCACCTAATATAAAGTGGGACCTATATTGGAATACCTAAGATGAATAAATGTTCAGAAGAATTTTTCATTGGCAGTTTATGTTAACTAATGAATTAACCAATGTTAACTAATGAAGCCATAATGTAATGTGTGAATGAACAATAAAGAATCAAACCCTTTCAAACAATATCTAAGCAATGTAGTAGTCCAGATAAAAAAAAGAAAAAAAAAAGAAAAAAAAAAAAAAAGCCTATTGAGTCTAAATATTTATGTATTTGGTGCTGTGATGAACACCATAGCAAATCCACAAATCTGAATGGCTGTTTAAAACGATTTAAATATGTTTTGGAAAGTAGGCAGCTGCTTTATTTATTTGGTTTCCTGAGTAAAGGCTGTATTTTCTGCAGTTTAGCGCCATCTGCTGTCAGAGAGTGAATGTGCTTTCTTACAGCGTGTCTCTCAGGTGTTCCTCATGTGCTTCTCATGCCTGCTTGTTTACATCAGAGCGCACTCTTTCAAGCAGCATACAGCTGTGTTGTACAATTTGAATACTCTTTTTACATTTAAATCTTCTCTTAAAACATACTTTTTTCTCAGGCATATGTGTAATTTGATATTAATTATTAAATTACTTTTTTTTGTCTTAAATATTGTTTTATATTGCATGATGTTCCTGTTTTAATTGTATTAATTTTGTTTGGATATATCTTTAGATATTTTATTATTAGTGTTTAAATTGTATTGTACGAGGATGTTTTGTTTGGTATGTTGTGCAGCACTTTCGTCAGCATTTATGCTGTTGCAAAGGGCTATATAAATAAACTTGACCATGACAATCAGGAGCAGGAGGATTAATACTAACTGAATTTAATGTATTAAACAAAACTCTAGATTTGTGCTGATTTTTTTTGAATAATATCAGAGAAATAATTAGCTCTTGCTCTATGTAAACACTTCTGATAATTGGATAGAGAATCCTTAAAAATCTCATAAGAAATTTGAAGCTTGTCCTTCTTCCATTTGCGCTCCGCTCATCTACAAATCTGTCAGAGGGCATGAGTAGCCTACATTCATTTAGCCAAGGCTTTGATTTAAGTTTTGCACGCTTAAACAGTAAAAGTGCATGTAGATTAAACAGAGAAAGTAACTCTTCAGCACATAATTGTGAAGATAATTTACACAATCCAAAATTAGAGGAGAAAAAACATTGTAAGCAGTGCAAAAATCATTAATAGTTTTAGAATTCACTGTACTGAGACAGCGGGCAGCAACACATGGTTTAACAACAGAACAAGGTAGAGAAATTTCAAACACAACAGACTTGTTGTCAGAAAAAACAGTATCAGAGATTTCAGTATCGCATTCAGTAAAACCATGGGATAGAACAAGATCTAGAGTGTGACCATATCTTGTTACAGATATATAACAAGATATGAACCATATTCAGTCACAGACTGAACAAGATTAAAAGAGTCAATATGATTTAAGAATTCTTTAGCCAGAGGGTTTGAAGGACAACATTAAAATTCTCAAGAATTAGCAGTATGTCGTACTTTGTCATGATTCCTCCTAAAAGTTAAAAAATAAAATCCTTATGTAATTTGGGAGGTCGGTAAACCAGCGCATATAGCACAGGATTGGTTAAATCAATTTGCAACAATTGCAGTTCAAAACTGGATTATACATCAGCCAGCAGTCTCTGACAGCTGTAATGTATTTTAAAAACTGATCCAAGTTCTCCTCATCGACCAGTAGTCTGAGGAGTATTAAACAAATCTGACAAGACAAATCAACTCGTCGTTCTCTCTTTTGAGATTATATCTCACACTTCTGGAGTTTTTCCTACTCAGAATGGACAAACTCGCTATTGTTGAGTTAAATCAAGTTAAAAGTAAATATAAATAATAAATTCCGAAATCCGAAATACAAAATCTAAAGTTGTGTTTCTGCCACCACAATGCACATGCAGCTGCTCATGATGTAACGGTGACGTCTACATGAAATTGGTCGATAACTCTGCGAATGTCACATTTTGCGTAAAATTTTAAATTAGATCTTCAATACAGACCAGACAATACAAATTTTTATTCCTTTTTTAAATGCCGTTTATCATATATATATATATATATATATATATATATATATATATACATACACAGTACTGTGCTATTAGTATTTTCACCAAAATACCAGTTATTTCAATATTTTCAATATAAAGATCTGATTTCACCATCATCTAGTCTGTCTGGAATTACTTGTAGAAACAGAAAGAAAAAAAAAAACCCTGAAACTGAGACAAACTAAATTCTGAAGAACTGTGACAACCGATCTCACCATTATCCAGTCTATCTGGAATAACTTGATGAAACTGAAAAAAACAACAAAAAAACGAAAAAAAAAAACACCTGAGACAGACTAAATTCTGAAGAACTGTGACAACAACGTTCAAAACACTTGAAGAAACCTTCCTACAAAGCTACCTGAAAAACTATGTGCAAGTGCAAGGACAAAAGCTTTTAAACGCAAAGAGTGGTCTCATGAAATACTGATTTGATTTAGTTAATAGAAGTTAATTTATAAATAACATCTATTTCGTGACATTATTTTTGAAAGCATCCTCATTTTATAGTATTTTTACCCAAGTGCCTAAAACTTTGCACAGTACTGTAGCTTTGCAGGTAGGTTTCTTGAAGTGTCTTGGAGAAGGTGCCACAGTTCTTCTACCGCCCTATGAAATGTATTCAAATATATAAAATATTAGAAATAAAAAGGGAAAATAATATATTACAATATATCACAATATATTTTAAGAAATATATTGGTAAATATATTTTCCTTTCGTAAGGGGGGCCTGATAATTTTTACAAGCAGCATCTGAAAACATATTTTCTCTCTGTTATCTCGGTCAGTGTCATGTACTTGTCGAGGTACGGCCACGGCGACTCACTCCTCGGGATTAACTGTTCTCCGACATCATCCTATGCCATCATTTCATCAAATAATTTTTTGCGTGACTGGCCAAGGAGTGGTACCATCCGGAGCAGAAGGTGGCGGTAATGCATCATAAAGATGGTTGGTTGCTATCCACCGTAAACACGAACAAGATGAAGTAGCGCCGTCGCGTCACTACTGATCCAGGATCAGCGATCTTAGCAGTTGTATTTCCCGATTTGAGTTTGAGCTTCAGAAATGCTTGCGAAAATGTGGCTTGTGTGGAAGCTACCGCACTACTTGGTAAAAAAAAGAGCTTCGCTACTGAAAAGCTATTTGATTCAGAAAGCAGCGAAGCTACGACCAAGCTACTGAGAAATGTAGTTAAACTAGTAGCTTCGCTGCTTGTAGCGACGCTACTGCCCAACACTGCTTACAATCCAATTTGTAGTTATTTATTGCCCCCCGGGACCACTAGGTAACTTTTTGGATGAAAACCTCAACCGTAACCTTTCCTGAGGATGGTTCTCTTCTTCCCTTATGAAAAGGAAGTTTATTCAAGTGTGCTACTAGTATACTTCTTTTAAACTAAAAGTGTGACGCTTGGCCCGAGCTCTCATCAGCGTCGCCCTGAAAAAAGAGCAGGCACACCCGCGTCACACTTTTATTTGAAATATTTTCACTCTGTCAAACTGGTGGAGAATGCGGGCAAAGCCACCGCGAAAGCCATTGTCCAGGAGCTCTTCCTGTTGAGTAGTCGAGTCGGCCTACCATCCCAGATACTGACTGACCAGGGCACTCCCCTTCATGTCCCGGGTGATGGCTGACTTCTGCAAGCTCCTCCAAATAAAACAGCTCCGCACCACCGTACTCCACCCGCAAATGGATGGCCTGGTCGAACGCTTCAACCAAACCCTGAAGCAAATCCTGCGGCGAGTGGCTGCTGGGGACAAGCGCGACTGGGACAAGATGCTGCCCTATGTCCTATTCAGCATCCGGGAGGTACCCCAGGCATCCAACGGGTTCACGCCCTTCGAACTCCTTTTCGGCCGACAGCCCCGCGGCCTGCTTGACGTCGCCAGAGAAGCCTGGGAACAGCAGCCGGCCGTCCACCGCTCCACCATCGAGCATGTCCGGAAGATGCGGGAGAGGATTGACAGGGTCATGCCCATCGTCCGGGAGCACCTTGCCAAAGCCCAGCAGGCCCAGCAACGACATTACAACAGGGCGGCCCAACCACAGGAGTTTCAGCCTGGAGACCACGTCATGGTCCTAGTCCCCACTGCCGCCTGTAAATTCTTGGCCAGCTGGCAAGGCCCCTATAACGTTACAGAAAGGATCGGCCCTGTCACCTACCGGGTCCGATAGCCCGGACAACGCAGAGAGGACCAACTGTACCACGTGAACCTTCTGAAGCGCTGGGTCAGGTCCAGGCCCCAGCTTGCAGCCCTTGCTCAGCGACCTCCTGTGGCTGTGGACATGGAGCCCCACCTCTCGGCCGGCCAAAAGTCGGAGCGGCAACACCTGGTCAGTCAGTTCACCGATGTGTTCTCTCCCCAGCCAGGGCGGACCCACGCACTCAAGCATGATATCCGCACAGCACAGCACCCGGAGTCCATGTCGTCATGGTCCAGACCCATCGTCATGCTCCCAAAGCCTGACGGCACCTTCCGTTTTTGCAACGACTTCCGACGCCTGAATGAAGTCTCTGAGTTTGACGGCTACCCAATGCAGCAGGTGGACGAACTCTTGGATCGCCTAGGAAGGGCCCAGTATATCTCAACTCTTGACCTCACCAAGGGCTACTGGCAGGTCCCCCTAACGGAGCAGGTCAAGCCGAAGACAGCATTCTCGACCCCTAGTGGCCACTGGAAATACTGGGTCCTACACTTAGGCCTGCATGGGGCTCCCGCCATCTTCCAGTGGCTTATGGACATTCTCATGCGGCCCCACCAGGCCTACGCCTACCTAGAAGATGTGGTCATACACTCCGAAACTTGGGAGGACCACCTGGAGCGGCAGTAGAAGGTGCTGTCTGAACTCCGCCGGGCTGTGCTGACCGCCAACCCCCGTAAGTGTCACCTGGCCCTCACTGAAGCCAAGTACCTCGGCTACCAAGTGGGCCCGCCACCAAAACGCAGGTACGGGCCTTCTTGGGGTTGGCGGGTTACTACCGCTGCTTTATTCCTAACTTCTCCTCCTTAGCCTCTCCCCTGACAGACCTGACCAGGAAGGGGCAGCCGGAGAAGGTCTCATGGAACCCGGAAACGGAGAGCGCGTTCCAGCACGTGAAGGCCGCCCTCACCTCAGAGCCTGTGCTCAGGGCCCCCGGCTTCAATCGCCCCTTCCGGTTGCAAATGGATGCATCCGATACCGGGTTGGGAGCCGTCCTCTCCCAGGTCCTCGACGGTGAGGAACACCCGGTCATCTATATCAGCCGGAAACTGACCTCACCAGAGCGACGGTATGCGACCATCAGGTGGAGGCACTGGCCGTCAAGTGGGCATTCCTGGAGCTCCGCTACTACCTCCTCGGTCACCAGTTCACCCTGATTACAGACCACGCCCCTCTACAGTGGATGGCCCGAGCGAAGGACACCAACGCCAGGGTGACTCGGTGGTTCCTCGCACTCCAGCACTTCCACTTCACCGTACAACACTGAGCGGGGACGGCAAATGTGAACGCCGATGGTCTCTCGAGGATATGGTCAGCTTTCGCAGGTCTGTCAGGTTCCACTCCCCAACCTCCCCCAGTTTCCCCACTTCTCCACAGGGACAGGACGAAGCTTGGGGGGGGGGGGGGGGGGGGGTGGAGTGTGACACATGGCCCGAGCTCTCATCAGCGTCGCCCCGGAAACGGAGCAGGCACACCTGCACCTGCTCATTACGGGCTGAGCGGTCACAGCTGCAGCCCATCAGGAGCGGGCTTTATAAGCAGCGTCGACGAACACAGAGGTGAGAGATGTCTCCAAAAGACTCAGCTAACAATTCTCTGTGTTTCCCCTCCAGACAGCAGCGTGTGACCGCCAGCCCGCTAAGGACACGGACCTCACGGACCCACACAGCACTGCGCACCGAAGGAGGAAGAGAAGGCTGAGCACTGAGCACCAGAAACCCCTCACATTGGCTATTTTTCCCTACATCACCTCTATAAAATCCACCCTTCGGGGAACTTACCTTGATTCTCATGTCGTGTGCTTTTTCACCCCGTCACAATAGGAAATTATGCTTTTAGTTGATTTTTTATGTACTTCTTAGAAATGTGTTTTATGTACTTAGAAACATTCTTAAAATGACTTTTAAATATAATTATACTTACAAAAAGTCTAAATATATTTGAAATATACTTGTGCTTCTACAATCCGTGTTTTCATTATTATACAGTAGGGGGCGCTAGTACACATTTTCTGTACATAATTTCCAAAAAAACACAAGTGAAGAAAAAAGAAACACCAGATACTAACACATATAACACGATCATCTGACATGAAACAGCATCAAAACTGTAATGTTATGATATAAAATGTCGACCAATGAAGAGGTGATAATTACAGTCAGCTTTGGGGTGTTGATCCAACACGGTCTCACTCCCAACTCGTCACATATGGACGCTTGGTCAGGACCCCTTGGCGTCACATTTTAACGCACTGGGTATCCCTTTGGCGTTATTTTTCAACGAGCAGGGCAGTCCAATTGACTTCTATGGAACCCTGAACCCGAGCCTGAGGCGCCGAAATTTGACGTTTTGGGTAAGCACGCGCAGCCCTTTGTTTGCTGTGGATGAAAAAAAAAAAAAAAAAAGTTCGCTGTGGATGGATCTAGACTACAATAAATACGAATAGATAGGAATAGGCTACAATAAATGATCTATGCTGAGGCTGGTTAAATGGTGTCCCCCATATCATCTTTATCTGGCCACACAACTAGGTTTTAATGTTAAGAAATCCCTCGCAGTCTGATATCAAAGCGCCCTCTGAGAAATTGGGGGAGCGTTCGTCGTGCTGTTTAACAGCATTCAGCGGTGAGTTTAACAACGCTCTACTGCAGGTAGAACAGCATCCAGATGTGAGTTTAACCAAAACAACGATCAACTGCAGGTAAAACACTATTCAGAGATGAGTTTAACAACGCTCTACTGCAGGTAGAATAGCCTCCAGATGTGAGTTTAACCAAAACAACGATCAACTGCAGGTAAAACACTATTCAGCGGTGAGTTTAACAACGCTCTACTGCAGGTAGAATAGCCTCCAGATGTGAGTTTAACCAAAACAACGATCAACTGCAGGTAAAACACTATTCAGAGGTGAGTTTAACAACGCTCTACTGCAGGTAGAATAGCCTCCAGATGTGAGTTTAACCAAAACAACGATCAACTGCAGGTAAAACACTATTCAGCGGTGAGTTTAACAACGCTCTACTGCAGGTAGAACAGCATCCAGATGTGAGTTTAACCAAAACAACGATCAACTGCAGGTAAAACACTATTCAGCGGTGAGTTTAACAACGCTCTACTGCAGGTAGAACAGCATCCAGATGTGAGTTTAACCAAAACAACGATCAACTGCAGGTAAAACACTATTCAGAGATGAGTTTAACAACGCTCTACTGCAGGTAGAATAGCCTCCAGATGTGAGTTTAACCAAAACAACGATCAACTGCAGGTAAAACACTATTCAGCGGTGAGTTTAACAACGCTCTGCGGTGCGTGCAGTAAGCAGTTTAAGCGTTTTCTGCCAGGTCACAGGGTAAGTGACTAATTATAGGTGATGCATGCTGGATAATGTTTATTTTTATTTTTATAGGAGTCTGGTATTGATAAATAAATGCACATATGCTTGTGTTCGATTAATCAATGTCTTGTTTATTTATTTATTTATTAAATATCCTCTAAATTAATAACTCTGACGTCATTGTATGGCGCGATCGTGATCCCGAGGTTCATTGCGTTTTTCCCTTTCCACTCGGTAAGTAGAAATTAATTAATAGAGATCGAGACTATTCTTAAATTTACACAATAAAACTGTAGAATCAGGACAAGTTGTGTTTAGAACTTTAAGACGTGTAAGGCAGCAATTTATTAGGACGGTTAATGATAGAAAATTAAATATATATATATTTAAATTACTTGCTGCACCACATGTGCAGTAGGCTAGCAAAGTTAGCTAATTAAATTCAAAGTTAATTTTTTTTCGCATATAATCATGAAGGTGCAATCATGGGGAATACAAGATTTTCAGTACTGATTTGTTTCCAGTTACCTATTTTATATAGCTCAAACTATTAAGCCATTTTAGCTAACATTATAAATGGTCAGGCCAGTAATTGTTTAAAATCCACGGATAATTTGATAATAAATGCCTAAATATTATCTATAATAATCAGTAGAAACAAATTCATAACAACAACAGTTTTGTGTCTCAGCACAATTTCTCACTATAAAATAAATAATTTAAATGTTCGTTCAGAGGTTATATAGGAGGCTATGTTGAACATTGCAATTTTTCTATTTCTTTCTTTTGTATTAAAATAACAAAATTCCACCTTCCCAAGCTCATTTATTCACACATGGTGCAACCCAAAATCAACCAAATGGGTGGAAAAACTCTTAAATCTGGTAACATTAATGAAGAATACTGGTGTAAAGTGTAAGGCATAGGTGTCAAACTCAATTCCCGGAGGGTCGCAGCCCTGTAGAGTTTAGTTCCAACCCTAATTAAATGCACCTTACTCAGCTAATCGAGTCCTTAAGGTTTATTTGAAAGTTAAAGGTATGTTTCCTGGAGCAGGGCTGAGCCCCTTCAGGAACTGAGTTTGACACCTCTGGTGTAAGGTGTTCAATTATTAATATATTTTTTTTCTCTCTCATCAGGTCTTTCAAATTTGCCTGCTCTTTATTCCAAACCTCGACCACACATACAGACAAACACACTCACTCACTCACTCACTCACTCACACACAATAAAGGCACTTTTAAGAGCCACGTCCGTCCTGTTTACCTGTCTGTTCTGTAGTTTACTTGTCACTCTCTTTTTAGCTCTCTCTATATCTTTATCTCTATTTTCATCTTTATTTGTTTTATTTGACCATCCTTCCAGTTCTCTTAATAGTTCCTAAAAATCCTCTTTATCGTAACAGTTTGTCCATCTGTTGTTTGTTTTTGTGTATATTTCTTGTCTAGTCATGACAAGGCCCAAATTCAGGCCCTGCCCTTCTTGCCAGACTCCCAATCAGGCAAGCAGGAAAACTTGTCATGTCTGCTTTGGAAGCCTGTCCACCAAAAACTAAATAAAAGAAAAAGTGGCATCACTGGATAGCCAGTGGGGGAAATCTGTCCTTAAAAGCAGAAATGCTGGGCGTATAATTGATTCTGCCCGTATTGCAGTAAGTTAAAAAGTTCATATTTCATACATTATTGTGAAGTGAAACCGAAAGGCCATGTTTTTGACATACTAAATATCATACTAATATGATCTGGCCTTTACAAACATATTTACATACATCTTATTTCATACATGGAAGAAGCCATCTTTACTTATACATTTTGTTAAAGAGTTACTAAATTGTATTCTGTGTCAAGTATTAAGTAAGTCATGATGGCAATGGCAGAAACTAGCAGTACCTCTGTCCTTACCTTATATTGATGATCGATTGTATACAGTTCAAGAGTAATGTGTCTTCTAAAATAATCTTAATGAAACGGGTTATGGCTTATTTTCTTGCATTGTTTTTCATTAAATGAAATTTATTTAACAGTACTGATGTTTCTAATACATCAGTGGGTGTACTGTAACTAATTAATGTGTGTAATAACTAATGAAGTTTAATAACTGCTTTTGTTCATTTCAGGTGCTGAAACTTGAGGCTGTCGGATACAAGCCAATTTTATTTATTGGGAAACAGGACAAAAGGGCTTCAAATAAGTGGGTGGCAGATATTATCACGCATCTGCACCCCACTCCTGTCACCAAAGTGTTTTTGGAGAAGATGCGGAGGGCTTATGAGTTTATCTTAACAAAAGGTAAGAGTAATGTTTTTGTTTAGAATACATGTATATTTCTTTGTTACTATGTACATATTAAATTTGTATTTTAGCAACCTCCACAGCCCAGCAGCCGGAGAGCGTCCCCGCGGAGCGGCCGGAGAGCGTCGCCGCGGAGCGGCCGGAGAGCCTCACCAAGCAGCCTGAAACTGTATTTCTTCTCAATCTTGTTCCTGTGCCTTGCTCGCTCTCTCCAACCTCTCTCTGTCCTCCTTCCTCTGCTACTTCTACAACTGTTCTTCCCTCACTTTCTTCCCCTCTTCCACCTCCACTGCGGCAGAGGAAAAGAAGGTTAAACACTTTTACCGCGTCAAACTCTACCACCCCTGTCTCTCCTCCATATCCATCTGCCTCTTCCATTTCCAAGCCTTTGAGTCAGGAGGTGCCACTGGTAAAGAACAGAAGAAAAGGTAACTTTTTGCATGGTACAACTTACTCCACACTATTCATAAAATTGCTCCCAGTCAAAGCTGACTTCATCATTGATAGCCAGTTCACAGTATTTTGTTATTTACATATTTATTTAGCTCTGTGTTAGTGGCCAATGTCCAAGGGCGTTGGGAAACCAATCCTGTACATTTTGCTTGATTGACAAAAACAGGAACAAATTCACTTTGACACGAATGGAAAAGACTGCATATCTCCTCACATGTGAATTTATAAATATGGGCTTGTGTGATTCAGCTATAAAGCATGATGGCATTCGTGGCTTAAAAAACTTGTCTTTTCATTATTTCAGGTTGTCAAAAATGTAGTAGGCAGAAGGTTTTCCTTTTTGATAAAATAACTGGGAAACAAATAAATGAGGTAAAATGTCTTATTAGGCCATGTGCTGGCCTTTCAAAGGTAATATCCAGTGATTGCTTAAACAGTTAAAGTTAAATTATTACTTGTGTTTGTTTGTGTTTGTGTAGGGGAAAGCTGAATTGAAAGTTCACTGGTTGCCTTGCACTGTGTGGTAAGTCATGTTTTATTTCCTAGTTAATTCCATTTCAATGCAATGGATTAGTCCATTCCATGACCCAATACAATCAAACACACCTGAACAAGATCATCAAGGTCTGAAAGGTTGCTAGAAAGCTACAGGCAGGTGAGTTTTTATGAGGGTTGGAGCTAAACTCTGCAGGACTGAGAGCTACAACAACCATCATGTTAACACAGCGCACACAACACCTCTTTAGCACTTTATTTCTCTCAACATTAGGACAGGAGAGCTGTCAGTCAATAAATGTGAAAAAGTAACTTAGATTTTTTTTGTTATAAGCTCCCAGATCTTGGCAGTAAATAATCCTCTGAGGTAGCCTGTAGAAAAACTGGTGTGAGGTCGATGGTCAGTACTCTGATTTAAATAGCGATGAGCTAGAGGCATTGGGAAGAGCTAGATCTGCAATCCTGAGGATCAGACAGAAAAAACAAATAAAGGGATTGGTGCGGGTGCCATTCACATAAAAAAAGAGTTATAGTATGTAAAGTGTGTTTGTGTGTGCGTTCTTGTATACATGGTTGTATACAAGGACACAAATGTGTGTAATGACATGGGTATTACAATATAAACATGGTTTATGAGGACACACTAAACAGTTTTTTTTATTAAAAAATGCTGACAGTTTCCTGTGATGGGTAGGTTTAAGCCAGGCACACACTTAAGGATTGTAAGGCTTGTTATGACTGTAATTTAATACTTACGACTGATCATGCCCAAGTGTGTCAAGTCATAGCCAGTTGCGTTTAGTCAGTGTTTACAGTCGCATTTAAATTACTTGTTAAATGTGCTTTAGTCAAAGAAAACTGTCTTTGTGTGTTGAACTCAGAATGTTTCAGCTAGTTTTTAAGTGTGTCCCTGGCTATAGAGGCAGAATATACAGTTTGCTAATGTAGAATATACAGTTTGTACAGTGTAAAAACATTACGCCTATAAAATGTCCCCACAATTCACAAAAACAAACCACTACCCTTATCCAGAGTTGGTAGAACTGCCAAATCTGCTTGGAACACAATATGATAACGTTGAAATTTCTAAACTTATTCTGCCTCTGCACGTCAGAAGTAGCCACTTTTCAACTAATCCAAGAGTGTTTTTTCTCCTAACAAATAGGAGATTTTCCTCAACCCACTAATATAACTTAATCCCTCAGTTTATCAGAAACAATTTGAAATCACTAAATTTTTAAGTACATTGCTTTCAGTGTACAAGAACTGTATGGAAAATTGTAATATTAAAAGTAACTAGTAACACTAGTAAATAAAGCTGCCAGACCTTGTACTTGAGAAAAAAGAGATGTAACGTTATAGAAGTATAAAACTGTGTAAAATGAAAATATGGCAGACATTAATCATAAACCTGACAGTGATCTTGATTTTTGCTCTGTGTTCTAATAACATTATGTGCACTTATGATGTTTTACAGTGGCAAAACCTGGGATGACACATGGGAGCCTGCGAGTGAATTCCAACACATTGTGCCAAAGTCCCCACATCCCAACCAGCTTTCAGCATGACAACATAGTCACCATAGACACCTGGACTCATCAAGCACCCTTCAATGCAGTTCATTTTTGAGTGTTTTTTCTTGCTGTTTGTTCTTCAGTAAAGTTTTTGCACAGTACCCAGTCTCTTTTAGTGTTTAGTCTCTTACAGTTGTCTTTTTAAAAAACTTTTTGCATTGGTCTTGAACTGCTTAACAGTGTACCTTGCGAGATCTTAAGTTTCTTGTCCATGAGCATAAGCTCATAAATACCAAATAATACTCCAAAAGCTACTAAATTGTCACTCAAGTTTTGTAGTCATGTTTGAAGTGTTTGATTACAATAATAGATATGAATTACTTTATTATTTATAGTCATAATTGTAATTGCCAATTTATTATAAGTTTCCTTGCATTTAGTCTAGTTTTTTTTTTTTTTTTGGGGGGGGGGGGGTGCTTCTTTAAAGGGAAGAAAATAATATGTTTCCTGATGGCAGACTTGCATCTCCTGGTTTGTAAAAAAAAAGAGAGGTAGGCTTTAAAAAGTTTTTTATTTAAAGCCTGTTGGGTCACATACCTGCAAATGTTACATAAGTATTTTATGTTTAATAGATTAACATACCTCTTATAAAAATTACTGCATGCTAGAATAACTATGACAGTAATTTTCATTTTGTAATAAAAAATTAAATATTTTGATATATTGAATTATTTAATTCACATACAGTGCACAGCTGCAAAAATTATTTAATATTAGTTACCCTCTGCTTCATGCTATGGAAACCAATGGACTTGGAAAAAATGTTTCACTGTAATCTGTTTCAGTGAAATTTATATTTATATATAAATTATATAATAATTATTTTTAATATTCTTCTACATAGTAAAGAAACAAAAGGGCCCTGTAGACCTGCCAATCACACGTAATTCCATGATACCCGCAAGTCAACTCGACGAGAAAGACTAGAACGGAATGGGATATAGCTACGGCAACTGGACATGCGCACATCAATATTGCGTCATTTAATATTTATTTAATTAATTTAATAACTGTATTTGCAGTATTGTAATGGTAAGTTTAGGGTTGGGGTAGGGGTTGGTGTTAATAAAACACAATTTGATAAGTAACAAGTTTATTTCACCGTTATTTACCCTGAAACGTTGCATCACTTCCGGCCGTAGCTGTACTGTAATTACCATATATGGACAAGTATGACGTGACACAGCTCTAACAGGACACGCTGTGATTGGAGTAACTTTAAGGCCAAAATAAAAAGCGATTAATGTTGCAAACTATGTTTTGATATCTTTATTACGTAAGTCATACTGTCATTTATCAATGAGGTATTGCTATGTTAAAAGAAATTACCCTTTTACAGAGATCCTAAACCTAACCCTAGTGTAATTTCAATGAACTACAATTTACTGCGCCATTGTTTTCCGTTCCATTGATAGAATTACAGAGGCGTATGGGTAATGCAGTTTAAAAACATTTAGTAATTAAATTAAATAAATACAATCTTTAATGAGCAAAGGGGCATCAGAATATGTTCAGTGTATAAACCTCTATGACATATTTGAGAGTCAGAATGAAATTTGGTATTGTACTGTGAGCACTTTTTAAAATGCTTTTATAACGCTTTTCCATGCATGTCAGAAATCTCTGTTCAACATCATTTAGTAAACATAGCATAAATAGTTTTTCTACCAATTTTCTCTTCGATATGCTTACCAGATTTTGAGTTACAGCCATTTGAAATGTGCATTTTTTGGCTCTTCCAGGGGGCGCTACCGGGTCCCTGGGGGAGGTAAGACAGTAAAAATTACACAGATATGCTCTCTTCATTATGAACAACAAACTGTTGATTCACATTTATATCTGAATATTGTATTCTTTTCCCCATTTTCTATATTTACATCATGCTTGTGTTATGTTTTGCTGATATTGTGAGACTCTGAATACAGTAACATAGGCACAGGATGGTGCACAATAAAAAGAATCAGGGTATAAAAGACAACAATAGTTCATTATTGTCTCAAATTCCATTAATATGACTAAAAATGTGTATGTAAAAGAAGCATGGTAAGTAATTACAGTTGTTTTATTTTATTTTTTTTCAAAATCATGAAATTTAACAAACTCATAAGATGATATAGTGCATTTTTTATTTCCAAAACAATTAACAAAATGTACTATACAATACACCATGTAAATCATTTTATTGTAGACTACAAAATAGAATAAAGATACTTTATAAAATAGTATAAAGACAAATTGGATTCATTAGAAATAAAAAGAGACTTAAAAAGTGCTATCATCATGCTGTTTATCAGGTCACAGCTGATGAAGCTACACAAGTGGTGAAATGTTTTGAGCACCACAAAATCAAATCAGTTGACTCCAATACTTTTACTAGATGACACATAAGCAGATGTAATATTAAACTGGGAAATAATGATTCCTCCTTATCATAATGCTTTTCTTCCTCATAATTAGCTTCTTCTGTCTCTAAAAAGGTTTCAGTTGTTATATTTGAAATACACTCTACACTTCCACAGCCACAAGCTGTGTTCTAATATTTCATTCCCCCTGTGAATCATATAACCTTAGATTATTATTACTCATGCAAGATTATTATTCATTATTTTGTACACAACGTTCACTAATGATTATTTTCATTAATTAATCTGCTATTTATTTCTCAACAAATGAAGAGTTTGGTTTGTGAGCAAGTATGAAAATGAGAAAAACAGACACAATTACACAAAACCCCAAAAAGATGCATTGATAAAAGCTGTGAACAGTTCAAACCTCAAATAAAAAAAAATACATGCTGGAACCATTAAATGTTTTTGCGTGAAAATTATTTGGCAATTCATTTTCTGCCAATCAACTAATTGTACTGTTGAGAAGTTTCTTTTGCAACAAAATGTCATTTAAAAGCTCTCCATGTGCTGTCAAGTGCATTTTTTCTCTCTCTGAATTGCAGTGGAGTATAAGTAAAGTTTGGATGAGAAGAAACTCTTACCTCAAATCTCTAAGTACCATACAATACTTCAATTAATGCACTTAATTTCCACCACATACTGGTTCTAGAGGCATGCATGCACACATTTCTATGTATGTGAAAGAAGAGGCAACACTTTTGGTTCCATTTATAAAGGTGATGAAAAGCAGATTTTATTACATTCTTTATATACAGATTTAAGGTCATTGTCCAGAACGATAAAAAGGTGTCACAGTCTTGTGGATTACAGTCCGTCATCAGACATTTCACAGTCACTGTCATACTCATCAGCTGAAGCACTGTACAAAAAGTTGATGTTGCCTTCTCCAGACAAAACTTGCAGGTAACAGTCTCTTGCTTGCACCTTCATTTCTCTGACTTTATGTTGCTTTCTCAGGATGATGCTTTGCAGACCTTTCAAACCCTCTTCACTTAAGCAACATGGTGAATCTTAAAAGAGGAACAAAATAACATTAAGCATGCTTTAGAAACTTTATAAACATACATCATAGTTATGTATATTTATTAGGGCTGCCCCAAAAAGTCAACGAATTGTTAGTCAGTCAGAATGACCATAGTTGGACAAATAATTGTTTTTCCTGCAAACAACACAACCAAACATAGCCATAGGTCTTGGTAATAATCAGACAGTCACGGACAGCTATTATGGAT
Source organism: Carassius gibelio (assembly GCF_023724105.1). Classification (NCBI taxonomy): domain Eukaryota; kingdom Metazoa; phylum Chordata; class Actinopteri; order Cypriniformes; family Cyprinidae; genus Carassius; species Carassius gibelio. The sequence continues at coordinate 6,082,765 of NC_068400.1, forward strand.
TAAACGGCTGGTCCTCATTTTCACTAGATAGTAAATGTCATGAAGGAAATTCAAAGTTTGAGCATTGCGAGGGCATCAAGGACAAGAAAGCATCATTCTCTAATTTCAGCTACCAGTTGGAGTGGAGTGGAGAATTAGGCCAAGTGTAATGACTTATAGAGCTAAAAGCCACTTATCGTTCAATAATATATATATATATATATATATTATTTTTAATTACTAGGCTACTTACTTTAATGATTAGAGAGGACATGTCCTATATGTAGTTATGGGAATATGCACTTTAGTAGATTTTAGTTAACAGATCACTCTTACTAACTGTATAATAAAAATATTCTGAGAGTTGGAAATCTATGGTCATAGCAACCCTAAATGTTTATGCCATTTTTTGTACAAATACAATACATACTTCTCATTGTCTCACTGGCAAACATGTGGGACAGCTCTCTGAGGGTATCAGCACGAGTTGAAAGAGATTTCCAGTGGTGGTCCATCTCTGCCACAAGAATCTTCAGCTCCTCCTCAAGTCTTCTTACTGACATGATGATGTCAAACGCTCTTCTTTTTGTCCTTAGATCGACAGAGTCTGGAATGCATTTATGAGAAAGACTTAATTCATATGTATCAAACATCAACCTTTAAAGAATCACAGAAAAAAGTCACAGAATGACATTTGAAGCATTGTGGGTAATGTGTCATAATGTATCAGATTTGTCAGAAGCAGTCAACAGACTAGTGTACACACCACTGTGTGGTAGCTGCCATGGCCAAGCTGTCTCACCAGACAGAATGGTTTCCATGCAAAGACTTTCTGTGCTTGGAACCATTCTGTTGTATTTCTCCACAACAGATGTCAGGATGCCCTTCTCCTCCCTGATCTTGCGGCGGATTCTGGCACGACCTTTGTTCCCATCGGTATCTTTGTAGAGCCGATGGGAACGTCTCTTGATACTCGCTACCAGGACCTCAATTCTGCTGGCCAAGCCATCAGCATCATTTGTGGTTGTTACTCTTGCTGCTGAGAAGAAATAGGTAGTTTGCAGTTTAAATTAAACTTTTGAAACCACATGTACTGTATGTTGTTTGATTATATACATATAATGACTGTCTCTTTGATAGTTATATTAGCATGTGTTATTTGCCATCAAACATTGAAACAAGATCTGAATGTGATGTTTATGTAAATTAGCTGTTTGTAATTAACACTATGACGAGTGGGGTAAGGCTGATAACTGTGGGAGTGATGGGGTGTCTGTGATTCTGAACTTGAAAAATTAGTTTACCTAAATGTTTTAAATATTCTGAACTTGAGGTTTAACAGTAATCATTTCCTCACCGCCTGCCCACTCCTTTACATCACTGACCCAGTCTTCCAGTTGGCTCTCTGTCACTGCCAATTGGGCTTTCAAGGACTCTAGGTTTTGTAACTGGCTTTGCAGAGCTTTTCTGGTCTACAATGACAAGCAATCACAGAACCAAGAAACAAGAACCAAATGTTCAATGCACAGCTTCATACACTGCAAACACACAATACTGACCATGTAAAACCAATTCTACAGTTGTCATTACCTTCTGATATCGGCGAGTCAGTGAAACTGCCAAATTTCGGAACTTTTGCTGATTCCATCGCATGGCCATGAGAGTCAGCATGTCTGTGCGTCCTGCAAACACAAAAGATATGATGCATAAAATATGTTATTATGTGATTATGTAACTAGAGCACTATGTGGTCATCTTACCTGCTTTTGACATATGTTTTGTTGTCACTGCAATCCTAGAGAGGAAGGCATTGCACTGTTCCACCTCCTCCCCTAGTGTTAGTCCAGCCCCATCCTGATACGACCCGCTCCATTTCACCTGAGTAAGAAAACATAAATAAACAAAGAACAAGATGTTTGCTGATGTTTGGTTTAAGATAATGTGGTTCTGTCACATAGCAACATTTTCTTACCTCACATTTAAAATAATGGGCTTTGGCATGAAATACCGAAAGGAATGGTCTCATGTTAAGGAGGTGCCGGAGCTCTGGGCAGCTTTTTGTAACTCTTTGCAGGTAGGGCCAATATTTGCAGGTCACATCCATACAAAAAAAAAGTGACTTGCCTACTGGCCAAGTTTTCTTGAAGGTACAGGGGATAGGCAAAAATTTCACCCCTGTACATATTTAATGCACAGAGAAGCACTCCGTGCCGACAAACCGTAACCTCCAATCCCTCTTCGTCTACCTTGCTGGCAGATCTTTGTGAGGTCTCTCTGGCTGCTGACCACTCCCCTCCACAAACACCTCTCCCACTGACCTACAACATGGATAATGGTCAATGAAAACAAGACTCTTCTAAACAAACTCTTCAGTAAGAGGTTACTGTAGTATTGTAGTTTTATTTATCATCATATATACTTTTTAAATGTTTGGTTGTGCTGTGAATGTTGTCCACAAATCTTGTAACATCTTCATCTTTGGCTATAAAGATGCCTTCAAAGATGGCCTGTTCCTCAGATCTAAAAAAACAACAACAACAAAAACAACAACAAAGATACAAAACAGTTTATGATAACTTATTAGAGTTGTCATAAGTACCAACTTCAGTACCAGTCTGAAATTTAAAAAACGTAATGCTTTGAGCGCTGTTGAGCGGATTCATAAACACCTCTGATTGGCCATTGTGTTCACACACTCATTGGATATGTCTGAGAATGGCTTTAAATGATCAGCGCTAAAAGTATCAATTTTTATAAGTCAGTATTTTCGACAACTCTATAACTTATAATGTAAGATTACTTAGTGCATAATAAAGAGCCATGTTATCTTATTAATATGTAAGAACACTGTGACACACAGTTTGAAGTACCTAGCAGCATTCTTAAAACGGTAATGCTTGCGGTTTCCATCTACGGAAACGGCGAGCATATTTGGGGAGCATGCAGGGCAGATGAAGGGCTCTTCCTTGCATATACTGTCCACCTCAAATCGCACAGCCTCCCACTCAAAAAAACTTTTCTGAAAACTGTCTGCAGAGATCTTGCCAGTCTATTAAAAATAAAGAAACCAAAAGCTTATAAATGTACAACGAATACATTAACATCAAACAGGTTTTCAGCCCACAATTCGAATACATTAATGATACTGCAGGATTTATACATTCAATACTCACACGACCAAAGCGAACAGTTCGCTGATCCAGCATTCTTAAAAATGCTTGACAGGACAGTCCTGGTGCCACCATCTTCATTTCCTCAAATGAGAAAAATATATCGGTAGTATAAATTGTGGCAAACTGAAGAATTGCCGGCCAGTAGTCACTGCTGTTAAGGTCGGCCACTGCAGCAGTCCAAGTGGCTTGGCATGCCTCACAAAATAACTCGGGCATGCTTAGATCATATCGTCCTGGAAAAATCAAAAACACATCCACTGTAATGCAATCCTTTGCTGGGTCAGTCAGGGTTTGGGTTCTTAATATAATATATACATTACTTTGTATACTTCATAAGATGCTTATCAAACAGGACAAAATGAAGTTCTTCACATTCTTACCATTCATTGTGACCACAGCAACAGTCTTTCCTGGACTGACCCTCAATGACTCTGGTGAACAACCACAGATTTTGTCAGGCATTTCCACAGGTACAAGCCGCACTGAAAAAGATCACACAGTACATGTGAATTAACATAATTTGTATTGACTGAGTAATATAAGATTGTAATGGATCAATGTTATTGAAGCACATTGCTGAAAAAGAACACAAGATATGCTCAAAAAGCCGATTGACACAGGGTATCTACATAAATTCAAGCTCAATCAAAAAGAGAAAAAAGTGATCATTTAAAAAATAAAACTTATGAGCTTAACTATTCTGAAAATGAAATATGTTGTACAAACACAAACCAAAACTTACCACATTGGGAAAGAGCCTTATCGACCACGACAGTTGTTGGAGGCAATGGCTGGAAGAAGCCAGCAGTCATGGCATCTCTATTGTGGAGGACATGTCTGGTGTGCATGCTGATGTCACATTCAGCACAGAAGAAGGGGTGTGGTCGACAGTCACTGCACCGGATAACTGCTGGACTGCTCCAACACTGCTGGCAGATGTGTGTTGCCACACTTTCTTTTGCTGCAGCCGTGTTTACCAGACGGGGTCTCTCTGCCCTCCACCTCTCTGAAAAGAGACTCTGACGAATGCCCCAGTTCGAAGATGCCAGAAGAGGATCTCTTGGGGTTCCAAGAGGTGATGCCTCATCACCTGAGGAATCCCTCAGTGAGTGCTGGAGATCTTGTAGAAAACACTCTGTTAAAATAGCAAATTTAAAAATACAAACATTTATTAACATTCTAACCCACTGTCAGATATAAATGGAAACAATGAAAATGGTGTACAATGAAGTACACACCAACAGTCTCTGGAGCAAAGGCCACCTCACAGTTAGTGTCAGGAGCATTGAAGGTAGGATCAGTGTTCTGAATGTGATCAGCTGTAGAGGATAAAAACAACACAAATCAACATTTACATATATTATTCAAATTTACAACTGAAATTACCAGACTTAAATGGCACAAGCTCACTGTTTAGTGGGATAGTTCACCCAACATTTTTAATTCTGTCATCATTTACTCACCCTTAAAGAGTTCTAAACCTGTATTAATTTCTTTGGTCAGCTGAACAAAAAGGAAGATATTTTGAAGATTGTATGTAACCAAACAGTTGGTGGACCCCACTGACTTCCATAGTATTTCTTTCTCCATACTAAGGAAGTCACCGGTGTCCCACAACTGTTTGGTTACCCATATTCATCAAAATATATTCCTTTTGTGTTCAGCAGAACAAATAAATGAATTCAGGTTTGAAACAATTTGAGGGTGAATAAATTACGAAAAGACCAGTAATAACCAATAACCAAGACCAATAACTTGCAAGCGATTTATTATGATGGTAACCAGGCAGGCACATTTTACTGCATAACCATAATATTGACAAGATTTCCTAAAATGTCATAACAGCCCAAAAATAAACATTTTTTTATGTGCTAATTTTGTAGTTCATACTGCTTTACAAAAATATTTAATATTAACATTAATGCCCCACTTTCACTTAATTTTTCACTTTCACTTAAGACTATTGACATCTTTAATAAATCTACTTTTTATGTCAGAAATCAAATCACTAGTTCTGGTTTGATTGTTTCCCTGAAATATCAAGCTAAACATGTATTCCTTCATTTTCTTAATTGCTTTATTACAAAATTAAGGTCCTAAACAATGTGATTTCTCAAAAAATCTTAAATGAAAAACAATACTGACCCTTTTTTGACTGATCCCTGCTTGATCTCGGCCTTGCATAGACAATATTTCCATGCACGTCTCTTTTTCTCCAGTGCACCTTTGGTTGCCTTGGCTCAGGTGTCTTTGATGGTGCTGCTGCCGCCTCCTCTTCTTGCAGCTCACCAAGAAAGTCATCAAGACTTTGGAGCTCATCCTTCAGTTCTTGATGATCAACCAAGTTATCCAAGACCATTAGATTTTCTTGGATTTCTGAATCACTCATGGACATAGTGATGGACAGAAAAACAAACAGACAGAAAGACTCACAACAAAGAGATGGACAAATAAATAAATATACAGGGAGGGGGGACAAAGAGAGACAAAGAGAGGAGAGGGGAGCGAGAAAGAGAGCTGAAGAGAGTACAGGTGATGGGTAAAGGTGAACAAGACGAACGTGACTCTTAAAAGTGCCTTTGTTATTTATTTGTGTGTGTGTGTGTGTGTGTGTATGTGGTGGAGTGTTAGAATAAAGATAATTTTTGCTGGCAAATTTGAGGGACCTAATGATAAAGAAAAAACATACAAACAGACAAACAAAACAAAAAAAACAGAATTTAACATTTTACACAAGTATTCTCTTCACCTGTGTTGTCAGATTGGGCTTGAATGTATGTAAAATTGATTTTATTAATTGTTAATTGATTGTGATTGTTAATAATGTAAGTTTTGCTCTATTTCGCCAACAAAAATAGTTCCAAACAAAACCACAGCAGAACTCACTGTAAAAAAGTACATGAATCAATCAATAACTTATGACAACATCATTTATTATTACATTAATTATACACATGGTTTTATTCTATAGTGAGAAATTGTGCTGAGACACAAAACTGTTGTTGTTATGAATTTGTTTCTACTGATTATTATAGATAATATTTAGGCATTTATTATCAAATTATCCGTGGATTTTAAACAATTACTGGCCTGACCATTTATAACGTTAGCTAAAATGGCTTAATAGTTTGAGCTATATAAAATAGGTAACTGGAAACACATCAGTACTGAAAATCTTGTATTCCCCATGATTGCACCTTCATGATTATATGCGAAAAAAATTTTACTTTGAATTTAATTAGCTAACTTTGCTAGCCTACTGCACATGTGGTGCAGCAAGTAATTTAAATATATATATATTTAATTTTCTATCATTAACCGTCCTAATAAATTGCTGCCTTACACGTCTTAAAGTTCTAAACACAACTTGTCCTGATTCTACAGTTTTATTGTGTAAATTTAAGAATAGTCTCGATCTCTATTAATTAATTTCTACTTACCGAGTGGAAAGGGAAAAACGCAATGAACTAGAGTTGTGACGTTCGCGAACGAACCGATTCTTTTGAACGGCTCATAAACATGAACGATGGGAGCCGAGTCGCGACTGGAGAGGAGCCGTTCTTTCTATCGTTCTTTTTTCCTATGCGTGTTCATACAAATGAGCTCCTCCAGGAGACAGAACAGTTATAGGGGGAGGGGCGCACCCAGCGCAGGCCAACCCTTTATAGCGTGATGATATTAGTTATTAGTTGTGCATGCATTTACATTGCATTTTGTGTTCATTTAAAACTTATTTTAAAATCATTAAAAATGTTCTTTTGTGATACTGTACTTGTATAGAAATTTTTCACTAAAAGCTGTTTTCCACAGACATTCATTGCAGCCCACTTTGTTATTGTTCATTGACTTGAAGGGGCTGATGTCCTATTTGCAAAGTTTACAGTAGTAATAGTATGTAGTATGTAGACATTTCCATTTTATTTATTCTAATTTTATCTACTTTAAAAAAAAAAAAAGTTTTCTATCAAAATGTTCTTGTGTGATAACAATGTTCTTGTGTGGAAGTGTTTGTAGTAAAAGCTGTTTTGCACAGAAATTCATTGCAGCCGGCTTCGTTTTTTATGTTTATTTGTGAGTAGGTATTGTATGAATAACATAAGTCAACGTAGTTTTACACACACACACACACACACACACACTTTGTACTAAAGGTAAATCAAAATAATGATGTCACTGTCTAAGCAGAGGGATTTGTGCAACCCTATGGAATATAGTCGACACATGAGAAAAGAGGTAACAATCAATATTTCAGAATAATTCAAACTCAGATATTGGTGTGTGATATCTGAGCTTTAATTATTTGACTACAAATCTCACCTCATAATACCTCCCAGTGATTATTTCCAGGATAAACTGAGATGCTCCCAAGCTGGCTTCTTAAAACTGACTAAATATTTAAAAAGAGCCAAAAGAGCCATTCTTTTGAACGGCTCTTTGAAAGGAACGGATCGCGAAGATCCGGATCCCCTCAAAGAGCCATAAATCCCATCACTACAATGAACCTCGGGATCACGATCGCGCCATACAATGACGTCAGAGTTATTAATTTAGAGGATATTTAATAAATAAATAAATAAACAAGACATTGATTAATCGAACACAAGCATATGTGCATTTATTTATCAATACCAGACTCCTATAAAAATAAAAATAAACATTATCCAGCATGCATCACCTATAATTAGTCACTTACCCTGTGACCTGGCAGAAAACGCTTAAACTGCTTACTGCACGCACCGCAGAGCGTTGTTAAACTCACCGCTGAATAGTGTTTTACCTGCAGTTGAGCGTTGTTTTAGTTAAACTCACATCTGGAGGCTATTCTACCTGCAGTAGAGCGTTGTTAAACTCATCTCTGAATAGTGTTTTACCTGCAGTTGATCGTTGTTTTGGTTAAACTCACATCTGGATGCTGTTCTACCTGCAGTAGAGCGTTGTTAAACTCACCGCTGAATAGTGTTTTACCTGCAGTTGATCGTTGTTTTGGTTAAACTCACATCTGGATGCTGTTCTACCTGCAGTAGAGCGTTGTTAAACTCACCGCTGAATAGTGTTTTACCTGCAGTTGATCGTTGTTTTGGTTAAACTCACATCTGGAGGCTATTCTACCTGCAGTAGAGCGTTGTTAAACTCACCGCTGAATGCTGTTAAACAGCACGACGAACGCTCCCCCAATTTCTCAGAGGGCGCTTTGATATCAGACTGCGAGGGATTTCTTAACATTAAAACCTAGTTGTGTGGCCAGATAAAGATGATATGGGGGACACCATTTAACCAGCCTCAGCATAGATCATTTATTGTAGCCTATTCCTATCTGTTCGTATTTATTGTAGTCTAGATCCATCCACAGCGAACTTTTTTTTTTTTTTTTCATCCACAGCAAACAAAGGGCTGCCAACACGGTCTCACTCCCAACTCGTCACATATGGACGCTTGGTCAGGACCCCTTGGCGTCACATTTTAACGCACTGGGTATCCCTTTGGCGTTATTTTTCAACGAGCAGGGCAGTCCAATTGACTTCTATGGAACCCTGAACCCGAGCCTGAGGCGCCGAAATTTGACGTTTTGGGTAAGCACGCGCAGCCCCAACACGGTCTCACTCCCAACTCGTCACATATGGACGCTTGGTCAGGACCCCTTGGCGTCACATTTTAACGCACTGGGTATCCCTTTGGCGTTATTTTTCAACGAGCAGGGCAGTCCAATTGACTTCTATGGAACCCTGAACCCGAGCCTGAGGCGCCGAAATTTGACGTTTTGGGTAAGCACGCGCAGCCCTTTGTTTGCTGTGGATGAAAAAAAAAAAAAAAAAAGTTCGCTGTGGATGGATCTAGACTACAATAAATACGAATAGATAGGAATAGGCTACAATAAATGATCTATGCTGAGGCTGGTTAAATGGTGTCCCCCATATCATCTTTATCTGGCCACACAACTAGGTTTTAATGTTAAGAAATCCCTCGCAGTCTGATATCAAAGCGCCCTCTGAGAAATTGGGGGAGCGTTCGTCGTGCTGTTTAACAGCATTCAGCGGTGAGTTTAACAACGCTCTACTGCAGGTAGAACAGCATCCAGATGTGAGTTTAACCAAAACAACGATCAACTGCAGGTAAAACACTATTCAGAGATGAGTTTAACAACGCTCTACTGCAGGTAGAATAGCCTCCAGATGTGAGTTTAACCAAAACAACGATCAACTGCAGGTAAAACACTATTCAGCGGTGAGTTTAACAACGCTCTACTGCAGGTAGAATAGCCTCCAGATGTGAGTTTAACCAAAACAACGATCAACTGCAGGTAAAACACTATTCAGAGGTGAGTTTAACAACGCTCTACTGCAGGTAGAATAGCCTCCAGATGTGAGTTTAACCAAAACAACGATCAACTGCAGGTAAAACACTATTCAGCGGTGAGTTTAACAACGCTCTACTGCAGGTAGAACAGCATCCAGATGTGAGTTTAACCAAAACAACGATCAACTGCAGGTAAAACACTATTCAGCGGTGAGTTTAACAACGCTCTACTGCAGGTAGAACAGCATCCAGATGTGAGTTTAACCAAAACAACGATCAACTGCAGGTAAAACACTATTCAGAGATGAGTTTAACAACGCTCTACTGCAGGTAGAATAGCCTCCAGATGTGAGTTTAACCAAAACAACGATCAACTGCAGGTAAAACACTATTCAGCGGTGAGTTTAACAACGCTCTGCGGTGCGTGCAGTAAGCAGTTTAAGCGTTTTCTGCCAGGTCACAGGGTAAGTGACTAATTATAGGTGATGCATGCTGGATAATGTTTATTTTTATTTTTATAGGAGTCTGGTATTGATAAATAAATGCACATATGCTTGTGTTCGATTAATCAATGTCTTGTTTATTTATTTATTTATTAAATATCCTCTAAATTAATAACTCTGACGTCATTGTATGGCGCGATCGTGATCCCGAGGTTCATTGCGTTTTTCCCTTTCCACTCGGTAAGTAGAAATTAATTAATAGAGATCGAGACTATTCTTAAATTTACACAATAAAACTGTAGAATCAGGACAAGTTGTGTTTAGAACTTTAAGACGTGTAAGGCAGCAATTTATTAGGACGGTTAATGATAGAAAATTAAATATATATATATTTAAATTACTTGCTGCACCACATGTGCAGTAGGCTAGCAAAGTTAGCTAATTAAATTCAAAGTTAATTTTTTTTCGCATATAATCATGAAGGTGCAATCATGGGGAATACAAGATTTTCAGTACTGATTTGTTTCCAGTTACCTATTTTATATAGCTCAAACTATTAAGCCATTTTAGCTAACATTATAAATGGTCAGGCCAGTAATTGTTTAAAATCCACGGATAATTTGATAATAAATGCCTAAATATTATCTATAATAATCAGTAGAAACAAATTCATAACAACAACAGTTTTGTGTCTCAGCACAATTTCTCACTATAAAATAAATAATTTAAATGTTCGTTCAGAGGTTATATAGGAGGCTATGTTGAACATTGCAATTTTTCTATTTCTTTCTTTTGTATTAAAATAACAAAATTCCACCTTCCCAAGCTCATTTATTCACACATGGTGCAACCCAAAATCAACCAAATGGGTGGAAAAACTCTTAAATCTGGTAACATTAATGAAGAATACTGGTGTAAAGTGTAAGGCATAGGTGTCAAACTCAATTCCCGGAGGGTCGCAGCCCTGTAGAGTTTAGTTCCAACCCTAATTAAATGCACCTTACTCAGCTAATCGAGTCCTTAAGGTTTATTTGAAAGTTAAAGGTATGTTTCCTGGAGCAGGGCTGAGCCCCTTCAGGAACTGAGTTTGACACCTCTGGTGTAAGGTGTTCAATTATTAATATATTTTTTTTCTCTCTCATCAGGTCTTTCAAATTTGCCTGCTCTTTATTCCAAACCTCGACCACACATACAGACAAACACACTCACTCACTCACTCACTCACTCACACACAATAAAGGCACTTTTAAGAGCCACGTCCGTCCTGTTTACCTGTCTGTTCTGTAGTTTACTTGTCACTCTCTTTTTAGCTCTCTCTATATCTTTATCTCTATTTTCATCTTTATTTGTTTTATTTGACCATCCTTCCAGTTCTCTTAATAGTTCCTAAAAATCCTCTTTATCGTAACAGTTTGTCCATCTGTTGTTTGTTTTTGTGTATATTTCTTGTCTAGTCATGACAAGGCCCAAATTCAGGCCCTGCCCTTCTTGCCAGACTCCCAATCAGGCAAGCAGGAAAACTTGTCATGTCTGCTTTGGAAGCCTGTCCACCAAAAACTAAATAAAAGAAAAAGTGGCATCACTGGATAGCCAGTGGGGGAAATCTGTCCTTAAAAGCAGAAATGCTGGGCGTATAATTGATTCTGCCCGTATTGCAGTAAGTTAAAAAGTTCATATTTCATACATTATTGTGAAGTGAAACCGAAAGGCCATGTTTTTGACATACTAAATATCATACTAATATGATCTGGCCTTTACAAACATATTTACATACATCTTATTTCATACATGGAAGAAGCCATCTTTACTTATACATTTTGTTAAAGAGTTACTAAATTGTATTCTGTGTCAAGTATTAAGTAAGTCATGATGGCAATGGCAGAAACTAGCAGTACCTCTGTCCTTACCTTATATTGATGATCGATTGTATACAGTTCAAGAGTAATGTGTCTTCTAAAATAATCTTAATGAAACGGGTTATGGCTTATTTTCTTGCATTGTTTTTCATTAAATGAAATTTATTTAACAGTACTGATGTTTCTAATACATCAGTGGGTGTACTGTAACTAATTAATGTGTGTAATAACTAATGAAGTTTAATAACTGCTTTTGTTCATTTCAGGTGCTGAAACTTGAGGCTGTCGGATACAAGCCAATTTTATTTATTGGGAAACAGGACAAAAGGGCTTCAAATAAGTGGGTGGCAGATATTATCACGCATCTGCACCCCACTCCTGTCACCAAAGTGTTTTTGGAGAAGATGCGGAGGGCTTATGAGTTTATCTTAACAAAAGGTAAGAGTAATGTTTTTGTTTAGAATACATGTATATTTCTTTGTTACTATGTACATATTAAATTTGTATTTTAGCAACCTCCACAGCCCAGCAGCCGGAGAGCGTCCCCGCGGAGCGGCCGGAGAGCGTCGCCGCGGAGCGGCCGGAGAGCCTCACCAAGCAGCCTGAAACTGTATTTCTTCTCAATCTTGTTCCTGTGCCTTGCTCGCTCTCTCCAACCTCTCTCTGTCCTCCTTCCTCTGCTACTTCTACAACTGTTCTTCCCTCACTTTCTTCCCCTCTTCCACCTCCACTGCGGCAGAGGAAAAGAAGGTTAAACACTTTTACCGCGTCAAACTCTACCACCCCTGTCTCTCCTCCATATCCATCTGCCTCTTCCATTTCCAAGCCTTTGAGTCAGGAGGTGCCACTGGTAAAGAACAGAAGAAAAGGTAACTTTTTGCATGGTACAACTTACTCCACACTATTCATAAAATTGCTCCCAGTCAAAGCTGACTTCATCATTGATAGCCAGTTCACAGTATTTTGTTATTTACATATTTATTTAGCTCTGTGTTAGTGGCCAATGTCCAAGGGCGTTGGGAAACCAATCCTGTACATTTTGCTTGATTGACAAAAACAGGAACAAATTCACTTTGACACGAATGGAAAAGACTGCATATCTCCTCACATGTGAATTTATAAATATGGGCTTGTGTGATTCAGCTATAAAGCATGATGGCATTCGTGGCTTAAAAAACTTGTCTTTTCATTATTTCAGGTTGTCAAAAATGTAGTAGGCAGAAGGTTTTCCTTTTTGATAAAATAACTGGGAAACAAATAAATGAGGTAAAATGTCTTATTAGGCCATGTGCTGGCCTTTCAAAGGTAATATCCAGTGATTGCTTAAACAGTTAAAGTTAAATTATTACTTGTGTTTGTTTGTGTTTGTGTAGGGGAAAGCTGAATTGAAAGTTCACTGGTTGCCTTGCACTGTGTGGTAAGTCATGTTTTATTTCCTAGTTAATTCCATTTCAATGCAATGGATTAGTCCATTCCATGACCCAATACAATCAAACACACCTGAACAAGATCATCAAGGTCTGAAAGGTTGCTAGAAAGCTACAGGCAGGTGAGTTTTTATGAGGGTTGGAGCTAAACTCTGCAGGACTGAGAGCTACAACAACCATCATGTTAACACAGCGCACACAACACCTCTTTAGCACTTTATTTCTCTCAACATTAGGACAGGAGAGCTGTCAGTCAATAAATGTGAAAAAGTAACTTAGATTTTTTTTGTTATAAGCTCCCAGATCTTGGCAGTAAATAATCCTCTGAGGTAGCCTGTAGAAAAACTGGTGTGAGGTCGATGGTCAGTACTCTGATTTAAATAGCGATGAGCTAGAGGCATTGGGAAGAGCTAGATCTGCAATCCTGAGGATCAGACAGAAAAAACAAATAAAGGGATTGGTGCGGGTGCCATTCACATAAAAAAAGAGTTATAGTATGTAAAGTGTGTTTGTGTGTGCGTTCTTGTATACATGGTTGTATACAAGGACACAAATGTGTGTAATGACATGGGTATTACAATATAAACATGGTTTATGAGGACACACTAAACAGTTTTTTTTATTAAAAAATGCTGACAGTTTCCTGTGATGGGTAGGTTTAAGCCAGGCACACACTTAAGGATTGTAAGGCTTGTTATGACTGTAATTTAATACTTACGACTGATCATGCCCAAGTGTGTCAAGTCATAGCCAGTTGCGTTTAGTCAGTGTTTACAGTCGCATTTAAATTACTTGTTAAATGTGCTTTAGTCAAAGAAAACTGTCTTTGTGTGTTGAACTCAGAATGTTTCAGCTAGTTTTTAAGTGTGTCCCTGGCTATAGAGGCAGAATATACAGTTTGCTAATGTAGAATATACAGTTTGTACAGTGTAAAAACATTACGCCTATAAAATGTCCCCACAATTCACAAAAACAAACCACTACCCTTATCCAGAGTTGGTAGAACTGCCAAATCTGCTTGGAACACAATATGATAACGTTGAAATTTCTAAACTTATTCTGCCTCTGCACGTCAGAAGTAGCCACTTTTCAACTAATCCAAGAGTGTTTTTTCTCCTAACAAATAGGAGATTTTCCTCAACCCACTAATATAACTTAATCCCTCAGTTTATCAGAAACAATTTGAAATCACTAAATTTTTAAGTACATTGCTTTCAGTGTACAAGAACTGTATGGAAAATTGTAATATTAAAAGTAACTAGTAACACTAGTAAATAAAGCTGCCAGACCTTGTACTTGAGAAAAAAGAGATGTAACGTTATAGAAGTATAAAACTGTGTAAAATGAAAATATGGCAGACATTAATCATAAACCTGACAGTGATCTTGATTTTTGCTCTGTGTTCTAATAACATTATGTGCACTTATGATGTTTTACAGTGGCAAAACCTGGGATGACACATGGGAGCCTGCGAGTGAATTCCAACACATTGTGCCAAAGTCCCCACATCCCAACCAGCTTTCAGCATGACAACATAGTCACCATAGACACCTGGACTCATCAAGCACCCTTCAATGCAGTTCATTTTTGAGTGTTTTTTCTTGCTGTTTGTTCTTCAGTAAAGTTTTTGCACAGTACCCAGTCTCTTTTAGTGTTTAGTCTCTTACAGTTGTCTTTTTAAAAAACTTTTTGCATTGGTCTTGAACTGCTTAACAGTGTACCTTGCGAGATCTTAAGTTTCTTGTCCATGAGCATAAGCTCATAAATACCAAATAATACTCCAAAAGCTACTAAATTGTCACTCAAGTTTTGTAGTCATGTTTGAAGTGTTTGATTACAATAATAGATATGAATTACTTTATTATTTATAGTCATAATTGTAATTGCCAATTTATTATAAGTTTCCTTGCATTTAGTCTAGTTTTTTTTTTTTTTTTGGGGGGGGGGGGGTGCTTCTTTAAAGGGAAGAAAATAATATGTTTCCTGATGGCAGACTTGCATCTCCTGGTTTGTAAAAAAAAAGAGAGGTAGGCTTTAAAAAGTTTTTTATTTAAAGCCTGTTGGGTCACATACCTGCAAATGTTACATAAGTATTTTATGTTTAATAGATTAACATACCTCTTATAAAAATTACTGCATGCTAGAATAACTATGACAGTAATTTTCATTTTGTAATAAAAAATTAAATATTTTGATATATTGAATTATTTAATTCACATACAGTGCACAGCTGCAAAAATTATTTAATATTAGTTACCCTCTGCTTCATGCTATGGAAACCAATGGACTTGGAAAAAATGTTTCACTGTAATCTGTTTCAGTGAAATTTATATTTATATATAAATTATATAATAATTATTTTTAATATTCTTCTACATAGTAAAGAAACAAAAGGGCCCTGTAGACCTGCCAATCACACGTAATTCCATGATACCCGCAAGTCAACTCGACGAGAAAGACTAGAACGGAATGGGATATAGCTACGGCAACTGGACATGCGCACATCAATATTGCGTCATTTAATATTTATTTAATTAATTTAATAACTGTATTTGCAGTATTGTAATGGTAAGTTTAGGGTTGGGGTAGGGGTTGGTGTTAATAAAACACAATTTGATAAGTAACAAGTTTATTTCACCGTTATTTACCCTGAAACGTTGCATCACTTCCGGCCGTAGCTGTACTGTAATTACCATATATGGACAAGTATGACGTGACACAGCTCTAACAGGACACGCTGTGATTGGAGTAACTTTAAGGCCAAAATAAAAAGCGATTAATGTTGCAAACTATGTTTTGATATCTTTATTACGTAAGTCATACTGTCATTTATCAATGAGGTATTGCTATGTTAAAAGAAATTACCCTTTTACAGAGATCCTAAACCTAACCCTAGTGTAATTTCAATGAACTACAATTTACTGCGCCATTGTTTTCCGTTCCATTGATAGAATTACAGAGGCGTATGGGTAATGCAGTTTAAAAACATTTAGTAATTAAATTAAATAAATACAATCTTTAATGAGCAAAGGGGCATCAGAATATGTTCAGTGTATAAACCTCTATGACATATTTGAGAGTCAGAATGAAATTTGGTATTGTACTGTGAGCACTTTTTAAAATGCTTTTATAACGCTTTTCCATGCATGTCAGAAATCTCTGTTCAACATCATTTAGTAAACATAGCATAAATAGTTTTTCTACCAATTTTCTCTTCGATATGCTTACCAGATTTTGAGTTACAGCCATTTGAAATGTGCATTTTTTGGCTCTTCCAGGGGGCGCTACCGGGTCCCTGGGGGAGGTAAGACAGTAAAAATTACACAGATATGCTCTCTTCATTATGAACAACAAACTGTTGATTCACATTTATATCTGAATATTGTATTCTTTTCCCCATTTTCTATATTTACATCATGCTTGTGTTATGTTTTGCTGATATTGTGAGACTCTGAATACAGTAACATAGGCACAGGATGGTGCACAATAAAAAGAATCAGGGTATAAAAGACAACAATAGTTCATTATTGTCTCAAATTCCATTAATATGACTAAAAATGTGTATGTAAAAGAAGCATGGTAAGTAATTACAGTTGTTTTATTTTATTTTTTTTCAAAATCATGAAATTTAACAAACTCATAAGATGATATAGTGCATTTTTTATTTCCAAAACAATTAACAAAATGTACTATACAATACACCATGTAAATCATTTTATTGTAGACTACAAAATAGAATAAAGATACTTTATAAAATAGTATAAAGACAAATTGGATTCATTAGAAATAAAAAGAGACTTAAAAAGTGCTATCATCATGCTGTTTATCAGGTCACAGCTGATGAAGCTACACAAGTGGTGAAATGTTTTGAGCACCACAAAATCAAATCAGTTGACTCCAATACTTTTACTAGATGACACATAAGCAGATGTAATATTAAACTGGGAAATAATGATTCCTCCTTATCATAATGCTTTTCTTCCTCATAATTAGCTTCTTCTGTCTCTAAAAAGGTTTCAGTTGTTATATTTGAAATACACTCTACACTTCCACAGCCACAAGCTGTGTTCTAATATTTCATTCCCCCTGTGAATCATATAACCTTAGATTATTATTACTCATGCAAGATTATTATTCATTATTTTGTACACAACGTTCACTAATGATTATTTTCATTAATTAATCTGCTATTTATTTCTCAACAAATGAAGAGTTTGGTTTGTGAGCAAGTATGAAAATGAGAAAAACAGACACAATTACACAAAACCCCAAAAAGATGCATTGATAAAAGCTGTGAACAGTTCAAACCTCAAATAAAAAAAAATACATGCTGGAACCATTAAATGTTTTTGCGTGAAAATTATTTGGCAATTCATTTTCTGCCAATCAACTAATTGTACTGTTGAGAAGTTTCTTTTGCAACAAAATGTCATTTAAAAGCTCTCCATGTGCTGTCAAGTGCATTTTTTCTCTCTCTGAATTGCAGTGGAGTATAAGTAAAGTTTGGATGAGAAGAAACTCTTACCTCAAATCTCTAAGTACCATACAATACTTCAATTAATGCACTTAATTTCCACCACATACTGGTTCTAGAGGCATGCATGCACACATTTCTATGTATGTGAAAGAAGAGGCAACACTTTTGGTTCCATTTATAAAGGTGATGAAAAGCAGATTTTATTACATTCTTTATATACAGATTTAAGGTCATTGTCCAGAACGATAAAAAGGTGTCACAGTCTTGTGGATTACAGTCCGTCATCAGACATTTCACAGTCACTGTCATACTCATCAGCTGAAGCACTGTACAAAAAGTTGATGTTGCCTTCTCCAGACAAAACTTGCAGGTAACAGTCTCTTGCTTGCACCTTCATTTCTCTGACTTTATGTTGCTTTCTCAGGATGATGCTTTGCAGACCTTTCAAACCCTCTTCACTTAAGCAACATGGTGAATCTTAAAAGAGGAACAAAATAACATTAAGCATGCTTTAGAAACTTTATAAACATACATCATAGTTATGTATATTTATTAGGGCTGCCCCAAAAAGTCAACGAATTGTTAGTCAGTCAGAATGACCATAGTTGGACAAATAATTGTTTTTCCTGCAAACAACACAACCAAACATAGCCATAGGTCTTGGTAATAATCAGACAGTCACGGACAGCTATTATGGATTAAACGGCTGGTCCTCATTTTCACTAGATAGTAAATGTCATGAAGGAAATTCAAAGTTTGAGCATTGCGAGGGCATCAAGGACAAGAAAGCATCATTCTCTAATTTCAGCTACCAGTTGGAGTGGAGTGGAGAATTAGGCCAAGTGTAATGACTTATAGAGCTAAAAGCCACTTATCGTTCAATAATATATATATATATATATATATTATTTTTAATTACTAGGCTACTTACTTTAATGATTAGAGAGGACATGTCCTATATGTAGTTATGGGAATATGCACTTTAGTAGATTTTAGTTAACAGATCACTCTTACTAACTGTATAATAAAAATATTCTGAGAGTTGGAAATCTATGGTCATAGCAACCCTAAATGTTTATGCCATTTTTTGTACAAATACAATACATACTTCTCATTGTCTCACTGGCAAACATGTGGGACAGCTCTCTGAGGGTATCAGCACGAGTTGAAAGAGATTTCCAGTGGTGGTCCATCTCTGCCACAAGAATCTTCAGCTCCTCCTCAAGTCTTCTTACTGACATGATGATGTCAAACGCTCTTCTTTTTGTCCTTAGATCGACAGAGTCTGGAATGCATTTATGAGAAAGACTTAATTCATATGTATCAAACATCAACCTTTAAAGAATCACAGAAAAAAGTCACAGAATGACATTTGAAGCATTGTGGGTAATGTGTCATAATGTATCAGATTTGTCAGAAGCAGTCAACAGACTAGTGTACACACCACTGTGTGGTAGCTGCCATGGCCAAGCTGTCTCACCAGACAGAATGGTTTCCATGCAAAGACTTTCTGTGCTTGGAACCATTCTGTTGTATTTCTCCACAACAGATGTCAGGATGCCCTTCTCCTCCCTGATCTTGCGGCGGATTCTGGCACGACCTTTGTTCCCATCGGTATCTTTGTAGAGCCGATGGGAACGTCTCTTGATACTCGCTACCAGGACCTCAATTCTGCTGGCCAAGCCATCAGCATCATTTGTGGTTGTTACTCTTGCTGCTGAGAAGAAATAGGTAGTTTGCAGTTTAAATTAAACTTTTGAAACCACATGTACTGTATGTTGTTTGATTATATACATATAATGACTGTCTCTTTGATAGTTATATTAGCATGTGTTATTTGCCATCAAACATTGAAACAAGATCTGAATGTGATGTTTATGTAAATTAGCTGTTTGTAATTAACACTATGACGAGTGGGGTAAGGCTGATAACTGTGGGAGTGATGGGGTGTCTGTGATTCTGAACTTGAAAAATTAGTTTACCTAAATGTTTTAAATATTCTGAACTTGAGGTTTAACAGTAATCATTTCCTCACCGCCTGCCCACTCCTTTACATCACTGACCCAGTCTTCCAGTTGGCTCTCTGTCACTGCCAATTGGGCTTTCAAGGACTCTAGGTTTTGTAACTGGCTTTGCAGAGCTTTTCTGGTCTACAATGACAAGCAATCACAGAACCAAGAAACAAGAACCAAATGTTCAATGCACAGCTTCATACACTGCAAACACACAATACTGACCATGTAAAACCAATTCTACAGTTGTCATTACCTTCTGATATCGGCGAGTCAGTGAAACTGCCAAATTTCGGAACTTTTGCTGATTCCATCGCATGGCCATGAGAGTCAGCATGTCTGTGCGTCCTGCAAACACAAAAGATATGATGCATAAAATATGTTATTATGTGATTATGTAACTAGAGCACTATGTGGTCATCTTACCTGCTTTTGACATATGTTTTGTTGTCACTGCAATCCTAGAGAGGAAGGCATTGCACTGTTCCACCTCCTCCCCTAGTGTTAGTCCAGCCCCATCCTGATACGACCCGCTCCATTTCACCTGAGTAAGAAAACATAAATAAACAAAGAACAAGATGTTTGCTGATGTTTGGTTTAAGATAATGTGGTTCTGTCACATAGCAACATTTTCTTACCTCACATTTAAAATAATGGGCTTTGGCATGAAATACCGAAAGGAATGGTCTCATGTTAAGGAGGTGCCGGAGCTCTGGGCAGCTTTTTGTAACTCTTTGCAGGTAGGGCCAATATTTGCAGGTCACATCCATACAAAAAAAAAGTGACTTGCCTACTGGCCAAGTTTTCTTGAAGGTACAGGGGATAGGCAAAAATTTCACCCCTGTACATATTTAATGCACAGAGAAGCACTCCGTGCCGACAAACCGTAACCTCCAATCCCTCTTCGTCTACCTTGCTGGCAGATCTTTGTGAGGTCTCTCTGGCTGCTGACCACTCCCCTCCACAAACACCTCTCCCACTGACCTACAACATGGATAATGGTCAATGAAAACAAGACTCTTCTAAACAAACTCTTCAGTAAGAGGTTACTGTAGTATTGTAGTTTTATTTATCATCATATATACTTTTTAAATGTTTGGTTGTGCTGTGAATGTTGTCCACAAATCTTGTAACATCTTCATCTTTGGCTATAAAGATGCCTTCAAAGATGGCCTGTTCCTCAGATCTAAAAAAACAACAACAACAAAAACAACAACAAAGATACAAAACAGTTTATGATAACTTATTAGAGTTGTCATAAGTACCAACTTCAGTACCAGTCTGAAATTTAAAAAACGTAATGCTTTGAGCGCTGTTGAGCGGATTCATAAACACCTCTGATTGGCCATTGTGTTCACACACTCATTGGATATGTCTGAGAATGGCTTTAAATGATCAGCGCTAAAAGTATCAATTTTTATAAGTCAGTATTTTCGACAACTCTATAACTTATAATGTAAGATTACTTAGTGCATAATAAAGAGCCATGTTATCTTATTAATATGTAAGAACACTGTGACACACAGTTTGAAGTACCTAGCAGCATTCTTAAAACGGTAATGCTTGCGGTTTCCATCTACGGAAACGGCGAGCATATTTGGGGAGCATGCAGGGCAGATGAAGGGCTCTTCCTTGCATATACTGTCCACCTCAAATCGCACAGCCTCCCACTCAAAAAAACTTTTCTGAAAACTGTCTGCAGAGATCTTGCCAGTCTATTAAAAATAAAGAAACCAAAAGCTTATAAATGTACAACGAATACATTAACATCAAACAGGTTTTCAGCCCACAATTCGAATACATTAATGATACTGCAGGATTTATACATTCAATACTCACACGACCAAAGCGAACAGTTCGCTGATCCAGCATTCTTAAAAATGCTTGACAGGACAGTCCTGGTGCCACCATCTTCATTTCCTCAAATGAGAAAAATATATCGGTAGTATAAATTGTGGCAAACTGAAGAATTGCCGGCCAGTAGTCACTGCTGTTAAGGTCGGCCACTGCAGCAGTCCAAGTGGCTTGGCATGCCTCACAAAATAACTCGGGCATGCTTAGATCATATCGTCCTGGAAAAATCAAAAACACATCCACTGTAATGCAATCCTTTGCTGGGTCAGTCAGGGTTTGGGTTCTTAATATAATATATACATTACTTTGTATACTTCATAAGATGCTTATCAAACAGGACAAAATGAAGTTCTTCACATTCTTACCATTCATTGTGACCACAGCAACAGTCTTTCCTGGACTGACCCTCAATGACTCTGGTGAACAACCACAGATTTTGTCAGGCATTTCCACAGGTACAAGCCGCACTGAAAAAGATCACACAGTACATGTGAATTAACATAATTTGTATTGACTGAGTAATATAAGATTGTAATGGATCAATGTTATTGAAGCACATTGCTGAAAAAGAACACAAGATATGCTCAAAAAGCCGATTGACACAGGGTATCTACATAAATTCAAGCTCAATCAAAAAGAGAAAAAAGTGATCATTTAAAAAATAAAACTTATGAGCTTAACTATTCTGAAAATGAAATATGTTGTACAAACACAAACCAAAACTTACCACATTGGGAAAGAGCCTTATCGACCACGACAGTTGTTGGAGGCAATGGCTGGAAGAAGCCAGCAGTCATGGCATCTCTATTGTGGAGGACATGTCTGGTGTGCATGCTGATGTCACATTCAGCACAGAAGAAGGGGTGTGGTCGACAGTCACTGCACCGGATAACTGCTGGACTGCTCCAACACTGCTGGCAGATGTGTGTTGCCACACTTTCTTTTGCTGCAGCCGTGTTTACCAGACGGGGTCTCTCTGCCCTCCACCTCTCTGAAAAGAGACTCTGACGAATGCCCCAGTTCGAAGATGCCAGAAGAGGATCTCTTGGGGTTCCAAGAGGTGATGCCTCATCACCTGAGGAATCCCTCAGTGAGTGCTGGAGATCTTGTAGAAAACACTCTGTTAAAATAGCAAATTTAAAAATACAAACATTTATTAACATTCTAACCCACTGTCAGATATAAATGGAAACAATGAAAATGGTGTACAATGAAGTACACACCAACAGTCTCTGGAGCAAAGGCCACCTCACAGTTAGTGTCAGGAGCATTGAAGGTAGGATCAGTGTTCTGAATGTGATCAGCTGTAGAGGATAAAAACAACACAAATCAACATTTACATATATTATTCAAATTTACAACTGAAATTACCAGACTTAAATGGCACAAGCTCACTGTTTAGTGGGATAGTTCACCCAACATTTTTAATTCTGTCATCATTTACTCACCCTTAAAGAGTTCTAAACCTGTATTAATTTCTTTGGTCAGCTGAACAAAAAGGAAGATATTTTGAAGATTGTATGTAACCAAACAGTTGGTGGACCCCACTGACTTCCATAGTATTTCTTTCTCCATACTAAGGAAGTCACCGGTGTCCCACAACTGTTTGGTTACCCATATTCATCAAAATATATTCCTTTTGTGTTCAGCAGAACAAATAAATGAATTCAGGTTTGAAACAATTTGAGGGTGAATAAATTACGAAAAGACCAGTAATAACCAATAACCAAGACCAATAACTTGCAAGCGATTTATTATGATGGTAACCAGGCAGGCACATTTTACTGCATAACCATAATATTGACAAGATTTCCTAAAATGTCATAACAGCCCAAAAATAAACATTTTTTTATGTGCTAATTTTGTAGTTCATACTGCTTTACAAAAATATTTAATATTAACATTAATGCCCCACTTTCACTTAATTTTTCACTTTCACTTAAGACTATTGACATCTTTAATAAATCTACTTTTTATGTCAGAAATCAAATCACTAGTTCTGGTTTGATTGTTTCCCTGAAATATCAAGCTAAACATGTATTCCTTCATTTTCTTAATTGCTTTATTACAAAATTAAGGTCCTAAACAATGTGATTTCTCAAAAAATCTTAAATGAAAAACAATACTGACCCTTTTTTGACTGATCCCTGCTTGATCTCGGCCTTGCATAGACAATATTTCCATGCACGTCTCTTTTTCTCCAGTGCACCTTTGGTTGCCTTGGCTCAGGTGTCTTTGATGGTGCTGCTGCCGCCTCCTCTTCTTGCAGCTCACCAAGAAAGTCATCAAGACTTTGGAGCTCATCCTTCAGTTCTTGATGATCAACCAAGTTATCCAAGACCATTAGATTTTCTTGGATTTCTGAATCACTCATGGACATAGTGATGGACAGAAAAACAAACAGACAGAAAGACTCACAACAAAGAGATGGACAAATAAATAAATATACAGGGAGGGGGGACAAAGAGAGACAAAGAGAGGAGAGGGGAGCGAGAAAGAGAGCTGAAGAGAGTACAGGTGATGGGTAAAGGTGAACAAGACGAACGTGACTCTTAAAAGTGCCTTTGTTATTTATTTGTGTGTGTGTGTGTGTGTGTGTATGTGGTGGAGTGTTAGAATAAAGATAATTTTTGCTGGCAAATTTGAGGGACCTAATGATAAAGAAAAAACATACAAACAGACAAACAAAACAAAAAAAACAGAATTTAACATTTTACACAAGTATTCTCTTCACCTGTGTTGTCAGATTGGGCTTGAATGTATGTAAAATTGATTTTATTAATTGTTAATTGATTGTGATTGTTAATAATGTAAGTTTTGCTCTATTTCGCCAACAAAAATAGTTCCAAACAAAACCACAGCAGAACTCACTGTAAAAAAGTACATGAATCAATCAATAACTTATGACAACATCATTTATTATTACATTAATTATACACATGGTTTTATTCTATAGTGAGAAATTGTGCTGAGACACAAAACTGTTGTTGTTATGAATTTGTTTCTACTGATTATTATAGATAATATTTAGGCATTTATTATCAAATTATCCGTGGATTTTAAACAATTACTGGCCTGACCATTTATAACGTTAGCTAAAATGGCTTAATAGTTTGAGCTATATAAAATAGGTAACTGGAAACACATCAGTACTGAAAATCTTGTATTCCCCATGATTGCACCTTCATGATTATATGCGAAAAAAATTTTACTTTGAATTTAATTAGCTAACTTTGCTAGCCTACTGCACATGTGGTGCAGCAAGTAATTTAAATATATATATATTTAATTTTCTATCATTAACCGTCCTAATAAATTGCTGCCTTACACGTCTTAAAGTTCTAAACACAACTTGTCCTGATTCTACAGTTTTATTGTGTAAATTTAAGAATAGTCTCGATCTCTATTAATTAATTTCTACTTACCGAGTGGAAAGGGAAAAACGCAATGAACTAGAGTTGTGACGTTCGCGAACGAACCGATTCTTTTGAACGGCTCATAAACATGAACGATGGGAGCCGAGTCGCGACTGGAGAGGAGCCGTTCTTTCTATCGTTCTTTTTTCCTATGCGTGTTCATACAAATGAGCTCCTCCAGGAGACAGAACAGTTATAGGGGGAGGGGCGCACCCAGCGCAGGCCAACCCTTTATAGCGTGATGATATTAGTTATTAGTTGTGCATGCATTTACATTGCATTTTGTGTTCATTTAAAACTTATTTTAAAATCATTAAAAATGTTCTTTTGTGATACTGTACTTGTATAGAAATTTTTCACTAAAAGCTGTTTTCCACAGACATTCATTGCAGCCCACTTTGTTATTGTTCATTGACTTGAAGGGGCTGATGTCCTATTTGCAAAGTTTACAGTAGTAATAGTATGTAGTATGTAGACATTTCCATTTTATTTATTCTAATTTTATCTACTTTAAAAAAAAAAAAAGTTTTCTATCAAAATGTTCTTGTGTGATAACAATGTTCTTGTGTGGAAGTGTTTGTAGTAAAAGCTGTTTTGCACAGAAATTCATTGCAGCCGGCTTCGTTTTTTATGTTTATTTGTGAGTAGGTATTGTATGAATAACATAAGTCAACGTAGTTTTACACACACACACACACACACACACACTTTGTACTAAAGGTAAATCAAAATAATGATGTCACTGTCTAAGCAGAGGGATTTGTGCAACCCTATGGAATATAGTCGACACATGAGAAAAGAGGTAACAATCAATATTTCAGAATAATTCAAACTCAGATATTGGTGTGTGATATCTGAGCTTTAATTATTTGACTACAAATCTCACCTCATAATACCTCCCAGTGATTATTTCCAGGATAAACTGAGATGCTCCCAAGCTGGCTTCTTAAAACTGACTAAATATTTAAAAAGAGCCAAAAGAGCCATTCTTTTGAACGGCTCTTTGAAAGGAACGGATCGCGAAGATCCGGATCCCCTCAAAGAGCCATAAATCCCATCACTACAATGAACCTCGGGATCACGATCGCGCCATACAATGACGTCAGAGTTATTAATTTAGAGGATATTTAATAAATAAATAAATAAACAAGACATTGATTAATCGAACACAAGCATATGTGCATTTATTTATCAATACCAGACTCCTATAAAAATAAAAATAAACATTATCCAGCATGCATCACCTATAATTAGTCACTTACCCTGTGACCTGGCAGAAAACGCTTAAACTGCTTACTGCACGCACCGCAGAGCGTTGTTAAACTCACCGCTGAATAGTGTTTTACCTGCAGTTGAGCGTTGTTTTAGTTAAACTCACATCTGGAGGCTATTCTACCTGCAGTAGAGCGTTGTTAAACTCATCTCTGAATAGTGTTTTACCTGCAGTTGATCGTTGTTTTGGTTAAACTCACATCTGGATGCTGTTCTACCTGCAGTAGAGCGTTGTTAAACTCACCGCTGAATAGTGTTTTACCTGCAGTTGATCGTTGTTTTGGTTAAACTCACATCTGGATGCTGTTCTACCTGCAGTAGAGCGTTGTTAAACTCACCGCTGAATAGTGTTTTACCTGCAGTTGATCGTTGTTTTGGTTAAACTCACATCTGGAGGCTATTCTACCTGCAGTAGAGCGTTGTTAAACTCACCGCTGAATGCTGTTAAACAGCACGACGAACGCTCCCCCAATTTCTCAGAGGGCGCTTTGATATCAGACTGCGAGGGATTTCTTAACATTAAAACCTAGTTGTGTGGCCAGATAAAGATGATATGGGGGACACCATTTAACCAGCCTCAGCATAGATCATTTATTGTAGCCTATTCCTATCTGTTCGTATTTATTGTAGTCTAGATCCATCCACAGCGAACTTTTTTTTTTTTTTTTCATCCACAGCAAACAAAGGGCTGCGCGTGCTTACCCAAAACGTCAAATTTCGGCGCCTCAGGCTCGGGTTCAGGGTTCCATAGAAGTCAATTGGACTGCCCTGCTCGTTGAAAAATAACGCCAAAGGGATACCCAGTGCGTTAAAATGTGACGCCAAGGGGTCCTGACCAAGCGTCCATATGTGACGAGTTGGGAGTGAGACCGTGTTGTTCAAACAATATCTAAGCAATGTAGTAGCCTAGTTCAGATTAAAATAAAAATAAAAAAGTAAAAAAAATCTTTGGTGCAGTGATGAACACCATAGCAAATCCACAAATCTGAATGGCTGTTTAAAATTATTTAAATATGTTTTGGAAAGTAGGCAGCTGCTTTATTTATTGGGTTTCCAGAGTAAAGGCTGCATTTTCTGCAGTCTAGCGCCATCTGCTGTCAGAGAGTGAATGTGCTTTCTTACAGCGTGTCTCTCAGGTGTTCCTCATGTGCTTCTCATGCGTGCTTGTTTACATCAGAGCTTGCACTCTTTCAAGCAGCATACAGATGTGTTGTACATTTTGACCAGTTGATGGGAAAAGTATTCTTAAAATGCATTCCAAATTCTGAATAATTTGTAATCTATAATTATTCACGTTATTTAGAAAATAATATCATGCATATTCATTACTGTGATATCACAATACCGAACACGCACATCTCTAGTTTTATAATAGTTTTGAATAGCAATTTGACTGGTTTTGTTTCACAGACCTGCCATTTCGTTTCAGTTGTGCTTGATTACTAGTAATAGCAATAATTTATTTATTGCCCTGTTTTGTACTAGTTATATATTTTGGTGGATTAAAGTATTTGTAGCTGTTCAGTTGTGGGTGGGCAGTTTTCTTTTATTATAATCCGTGTGTTAGTGACTGTGTTTTCAAGTGTATAACCTGATTTCTGCTCGTTACAGGAGCTGAGTGCCTGAGGCAGGGGTGGATTCCTGGTGTTGGCGTTTCTTTCACAAATTCTTGCTGGTATTGTACTGCTTGAAATTGTAGCAGTATTATACTGCATTATCCCTAATAAATAAATTAATAAATAAAAATTTAGCTTTTGTATGATATATTTCAGTTTTGAGTTATTAAAAAACTTATTCAGTCATTGAAGTCAATAAAATCTTAAAATCTGATAACTTTATATTTATTTTTAGTTATTTCAGCATTCAGCATTCAAGTTTGACGTTGTTCAGTAAACACACTGACACGGAGGATTTGATTATGGAGTTTAATATTGAGGAATTAAATGATTTCAGATGTTCCTCTATACAGTATGGCAGTTCATTGCATGTGTCTGTTATTAAATCAAGACTATTTCTGTAAGTGTTCAAGAGGAATCAGCGGGTCATCAACGGATTTGTGGCGCTGGATGTCAGTCACACTCAGTCCGCCTCCATAACAGGGAAGAGCCTGAAATATCAACGCGTGAACACACTCTCCATCCCCATCTACATCAACCAGCACCTGACAGAGAGAGAAAAAAAACTAGGGTTTAATTAAGACAAACACTTTACAGGTTTTACTAAATTTGGACATGTCCAGCAATGCTACAATGTTAAGAAAAGTTTTATCTCATGCAAATGTATGAAGCTTGACATAATGCATTTTAACTTTCAGTGAGGACGAACGAATTATTTGCAACATCATTGAGATTGACGATCTCATAATCCATGAAAATTACAAACAAACAAAAATATTGATTTACCTTGAACATGTAATTTGTTCCTGCCACAACCTGAGAAGACCAGACCACAGGAATGAAAATCTTAAAATCAGTTCCAACAGTCTTCTCTATCTCTGGCCTCAGCTGAATAAAGAGAGAAACATTATCATTATGGTCACAATAATATTTTTTTAACAGCTAGGAGTTAACTACATTTAGTAAACATGAACTATTAATAAATGCAGTATTTTGAATATTGTACATCACTTCACATCAGTTAAGAGTTCTCAATAAAGGAATAATCAAGAGCAATTATTTATCTGCATCAAATCTGAATTTATTGCATAAATAGGCACTTGCATATATCATTCAGACTGTGCTATAAGGACATATTTATTTAAATTGAACTAAAACAAAACAAACCCCAAACAAACAAATAAAAACATACAAATCAGCTCACTAGTAACAGACAGTGTGTTTCATTTAGGAGTGAACTTGTCTCATACCTCAGAACAAATCTTTTTCATCTCTGGATCGAACAGTCTAATGTCGGTCCAGCCTCCACAAATTGGCATTACTGCAGTGTGCTGATGATCAGAGAAGAGAAGAGAAGAGGAGAGTTAATCAGTCAGTCTGACTCCCAGAACAACAGTGTTGCACTTTTAAAGTTAAGATCACGTGACCTGAAGAATTTTGGAATGTGATTGCACAAATGTGGCAGTGAACCGTGGTTAGACGTTTTTTTTAAATCATCTAACCTGAATGTTAGGCAAAAGTAATGATGTGTAATAAATAAGTATATTAAAGCACCATATAAATTCCCCATTCATTCATTCATTCATTCATTCATTCATTCATTCATTCATTCATTCATTTATTCATTTATTCATTGTTTCCAAGCAGCTTTGAAGGAAATAACATTATGTTTATAATGCTTTACATAATACCAAATTGTAGGGCAAGTTATTCATTTATTTATTTTTTCAAAAGGTGTTTGAACATTGGTCAGTTTGGTTCTAGTAAGAGGTTAAAATGCTGGTTGGTTTCCTTGTATTAACAAATAAACATTTTGTTCACTATTGTGCTAAGAAGTCTCTGGGTTAATTTTACACTGTTTCCTTGGTTTGGTTTTTAGTCCGCATGTGAAAGCGATTTTCCCCTGGGACACAATTTTGATGGAAAAAATTTAATCAGACTAGTTTTATATAGGGATATGCCGGTATAAGTTTTTCCTGTTGCGATTAATTGCTAATGCTTTTCTCACAGTATTATCAGGGTATTGATTTTATGGAGTTATATATTTTGGTGGATTAAAGTATTTGTAGCTGTTCAGTTGTGGGTGGGCAGTTTTCTTTTATTATAATCCATGTGTTAGCGAGTTGAGTGCCTGAGGCAGGGGTGGATTCCTGGTGTTGGCGTTTCTTTTGCTGGTATGGTCATGTGTGTAGTGTGCGTGAGTTTGTGACATAGGTATAAGGAAGGGGGCTTTGCTCTTGAGGCTGACTTTGCCCTTTTGCCCTGCTTTCAAGCCTCTGTTGCTTTACCTTGATCCTTGGATGTCCTTGACGACCCAGGTTGCCAATTGTTGTATTTGTTTACATGAGTTCACACTTACATATAATTAGCTGAAGTATTATAATGCATAATTGGGAATTCCGAGCTTGGGAATGGCCCGAACCTAGAGTACCCCTCCTATATAAAAGTGTAAAATGAACTGTAAGAGGATGGGGGGGGGGGTTGTTCTGATAAACCGTCAATGGATAGAGGTTAGTCAGCTGTATTTATACTCTAGGGTTGATTATCTTAAGTGTGATCCACCTGTGCTAATTAGGCTAAGTATCTGACGTGCTCCTCCCGAACCTTGTTAATAAAACATCATGAATTGTTATGTATATGTTATTTAGTCTGTTATATAAACTGCTACACGCACTGATTGCTTTTCCACCTCTTTATATAATTTTTTTTTTTATTGTAATAAAAATAATTTTGTATATATACATCCCCTGCCAGTTTACTGTGAGCTGACTTGTGTTGCCTAAAAATAAATAACCTTTATTTAATAAAGGTCCTTGGGCTAGACCCAGGGTGATGTAACCTTGATAAATCTTTAATTCTTTACCACTACGCCACATTTGCATAAACATTTGGGTGGGATTACGCAAATATTTCTACATAGTGACGTGGAGATGTAAGGTTATGTTTGAATGAGCTGTTTTAGGGGGCGTGGCAAAGTCTTAAATTTGATCAAGTATATCTCTTTGGATTTGAGACTTTAGTCCTTGCAACTTTACAGATCTTCCTTAACTCTCCAAAGAGAAAGGAAAATTTTTAATCACATCATATGACCCCTTTAATGACA